>NW_027250831.1:0-300000 GCF_044704955.1 Pristiophorus japonicus | reverse complement strand
ATATCTGTCAGTAACCTATGCACCTGCATCTGTAACAATAACTGGCAATGATCTTACGCCACGCCATACCTTTATCGCCTTTTGCATAAAAAGCTTTCATAGAACAGTGCCGAGCCGCGGAGCACGGGTGACGGCCCAGCAGATCTATGCACCGACACCGATCTCGAGGTGTTGGCGCTGGCATTTTAGGTGTTCCACAATTGTTCGCACACCCATGCTGCTTCGGAACCTGTCCTCATGCCACGTTTGTGAACTATAAACCATTGGGTGATAGAAAGGCAATTAATGCCACTTCTATCTTAAAAATATATCATTGATGATTTATTGATGCAATGTTATGTCATGTTACGTGAAGTAATGTAATGTCATGCAATTAATGATGGGATCATGAAAATCATTGTAATGCTGATCTTGTACTGTCATGATGTTCATCAAATGTGAATTCTGTCATCATTCTTTCAAAATTAGACTTGCTCTCCTACATATGCGTGTGTAGCGTTTGGATTCACATGTGACCCTCGCACCCCCTTCTCCTCTAATTAGCTCTCTTTTGTTTTCTCGCTCAACCAAGAGCGCAGGACATGGCAATCGAATGACAACTTCAACCGATGGGGCTGGTCATAAGTATTTCTGGGTTCGTGGAGTCCCAAATCTCACCCGTTCTGCTGCGGGTCCTCCTCTCCACTAAGGACAGTGAGGCGGTGGAAGGGGAGCTTGCAGCTGCAGTAGCTTCCAGTTTTCCTCTGGCCATGTACTCCTCGAACGAGGAGGTAGCGGGACTAAGCGCCATGCTACAGGGTGCCTCCAGTAATTCATTGCCGGCGACGACCCCGCGGAGGTTGGTTCAGCGCAGGAGGATTGCTCCACGAACGGGAGAGCTTAGCGTGGTTAACGTGTCCAGGAGAAGCATTGAGATTGTTCAAGAGCCCGTTCAGACAATGGGTGGAATATCTCAGCAGATAGACACCCTGTCCGCTAACATGAAGGAGAAAATGATGGGGAGAGCGCGGACCCTGGAGAAAATAGCCAGAGACACTTGTGTCAGAGGGCAATCAGTGGTCTCGAAATCCGGCACTGCACCCCAAGATGCCGCACCTGTTCATGAGACTCATCGGAGATAGGAGGAAGATCTCGCATCAGGTTCGGAGGATATTTCCACAGAAATGTCCTCTCCACCATCATCTCCACAATTGGACGAACTATCGTCACCCCCTCCCCCCACCGCCGCCCATCGAAGCAGTGCTTGCGGAACACCGCAGCAAAGCAGCTTGGTGTTAGTAGTGAGAAGGGAAGAGGTGGTGCTCAGACCGGGGGGGACAGGAAAGAAGGGGCGTTGCCGCAGATAGGGAGGGATTGTTTTTTGTTATACATTAATATTAATGCCTGTGGGGTGGGTGTGTGTTTCGATTTAGTATTAGTTGATTAAATAATTGCTATTTTGAAATGTTTCATTGTTGGTATGGTTTGGGGGAGAGTGGGGTATTAAAATATGTTGTTGTTGTGCTGTTAAAATATTCAAAGATTGGTCTGCGGTGTGGGTGGGGGTTACTGATGTGTTGTGTTGTGTTATGCTTTTTTCTGAATTTAAAAAAAATCGTCAAGTTAACTTTTAAAAAATAAATTTAACATTGTTGCGCATTTTATTCAGATTGTTGTACCGCTAAACACTGGCGAGTACAGCCATGAAAGGCGAACATCAACCGTAACGGTAACTGTCACCAATGTAACCCAAGCCGGTCAGTTATGAGCTGCAGACACAACATTTGCAGCTGCATAAATACCACCAACATTATTTCAGGTAACGCGTTCATTTATGAGCTGCTCATGCAACAGTCTTACAGCTTTGTATCATCCATGGGCATTTTCCTGCAGTCTAGAGCGGGGTGGGGTCATGGTTTCAAAGTCAACCTGAGTGTCTTCCCCGGTTTCATCGTCCACCTAATTTTTTCCCTTCTCCTCTTTCCTGAGGTGGATCGGCAGTCTCATCTGCAAATTCTTATCCCAACGTGATAGCCAAATTATGCATCATGGAGCACACCAAAATGAACTGAGCAACCTGCTCAGGATGTCATTGTAATTCGTCTCCAGACTGCTCCAGGCATCTGAAGTGTTATTTCAGCACTCCATTTGTCTTTTCCACGACATTGTGTGTGGCTATGTGGCTTTCAATGTTTCGCTTCACGCCTTCTCTCTGGAGCTCACGCAGGGGGGTCATCAGTCAGCTGGTAAGGTCATATCCTTTATCACCCAGCATCCAACCGTGAACTTGTGGCTGGTTCCTAATCAAGACAAAGTGCTCTCACGCAAGATGTGCGCATCGTGGATGCTTCCTGGAAATGTTGCATTGACTGCCATGATTATTTGCTTGAGGTCAACAAGGAGCTGCACATTAAGGGAGTGGAATCGCCTTCGGTTCAGAAAAACATCTACATCCTGAAAGGCTGCTCGCAGGGCGATATGCTTACAGTCTATTGCTCCCTGCACCTTGGGGAAGTTTGCTATTCTGGAGAAACCCAAAGCCCTCTCAGTCTGCGCATCCCTCGTGACAGGAAAGCTTTTAAAGTCCATTCTCCGAGTGAAAAGGGCTTCAGTCACCTATCGAAAGCAGCAATGTGTGGCATGCTGAGAGATAGCACACTTTTCGCCTGCTGAGGCCTGAAAGGAGCCAGATGCATGGAAGGAAAGTGGTGCTGTAAATTAACCTCAATGGACAGTGCGGTCATTGTGGTGCTGTTAGGCTTCAGATCTCCTTGAGGAGTGATGACCTCCTTTTGCAATCGCACGCTCTTAAGTCACATGTTCTCGGACACGTTGAGGTAAGATGTTTATCTCTGTAAGTGCGTTGGGTGTATGTTCTCCTCCTCCTCCTCAGTCTGCCATGTCCTTGATTGGCCACATAATGTTCTTCAACATACCTTCTCGAATCTCTGGTCTGCAGCAGGTGAGTAGTCATCAATACAGGTTGAGAATGTGCAGGCCCGATACAATTACTATTAGACTTAGTTTTCAGTAACAATACATTTTCAATCGAAATCTCATAAAATAATGTTAATTCGTCCGCAATATGATAAAATGTTTCTTCAATTTTGATACTCACCTTAAAATAATTCACAGATTAAATCAAAGCTCCCCAGAATTTCAAGCTGCCTTTTCTATGAAAAGTGCTTTGCTTTGCAAAATGGATTCCATGCCTCTGCGTTAAGGTCAGGTGAGTGCATCTTTTTAACAGCGTTTTCTTGGGCGAGCGATATTCTGGGTGGTTTCTGGGCATTAGTTTTTTTGAAAAACTGTATTCTGAGCATTGATGTCATAAAAATATGGGCGGACGGTTAAATTAATTCTCGGCGTTAACTTGACGCCTAAACTAATGCTGGCGGAAAATGGGTAATAAATGGGCGTTAAACGGACGTTAGTTTAAATTTTGGGGGTAACTAGGAGATAAACAGGCGTTCTAGCATTAGAGCGTTTAAATGCGTGGTAAGTGGTTGGTCGTGGGAAGAAACTAATGGAAAGTCTCGCCCTAAATCATTGATATATAAAACAAAAAGCAAGGGGCCTAGTACTGAGCCTAACCGAACCCAACTGGAAACAGCCTTCCAGTCACAAACACCCGTCAACAATTACCCTTTGCTTCCAGCCACTGGGACAGTTATGGATTCAACTTGAGACTTTCCCTTGGATCACATGGTTTTTATTTTTCTTCCGTGTGGGAGTGTGTTGCAAGCAATGGATAAAATCCATGCAGACTACATAAAACGCACTGCCCTCATCGACTCCCCTTGCTACCGCCTCCAAAATTCACTCAAGTTAGTTAGGCATGACTTTCCCTTAATAAATCTATGCTGACTGTCATTGACTAATCTGTGCCTTTACAAATGATGATAAATACTGTCCCTCAGATTTTTTTCCAATAATTTTCCCACGGTCTACGTTTGGGTCACTCGGCTTTAATTGCTCAGTGAATCCCTTTCTCCATTTTAAATAATGGAGCAACTTCAGCAATCCGCCAGTCCTCCGGCACCACATCTATAACAAGAGCGGATTGGAAATTGATGATCAGAGCCTCCGCTATTTCCTCCATTGATTATCTTAACAGCCTGGGATACATTTCTTCTGAGCCTCGTGAAGTATATTCTTTCAAATATGGCAAATTCCTTAACATTTCCTCTCTCACTACGTTCATCTAATCTAATTTTGCATACACCAACCTCTTAACTGATATGTCTGCATCGTGTCCGTTGTGAAGACAGGCACAATTTATTAATTGAGAAACATTCCCACGTCTTCCAAATCCATACACATGTTACCTTTTTGGTCTCTAATAGATCATCTACTTTCTTTAGCAAGGCTTTTGCCGTTTATGTATTTATTTTACATGTTTGTGTTATCTTTGTTTCCACTTGCCAATGTGTATTAATTGTTTCTTAATTTCCTTTGTAATTACAATTTATACACTACGCTTGGCTTTCTGCAGTATTTAGATTTCTGTATCTGACTTAAGCTTCCTTTTTTGCATTATCTTATTAATTGGCGTATATGAGATATTGAGTGCAACACGTTTTCGTTATAGGAAGACATTTCCTCTGAGCGCTCACTATTTCGACATTGAATGCCTCACACTACTCCGACACTGATTTACCTTCATTAGTTTCCAGTCCACGTTCCATAAATCACATCCCACCTCAGTAAAATTGGCTTTTCCCCAGTTGAAAAATGTAACTTCTCGTCTATCTTTCTCCTTTTATATAACTACTATAAATCTTACTGAATTATGATCAATACCAGCAAAATAATCTCATACACCTACCCAACTTAATTCACTTAAACTCAGTACAGAATTTCTCCCTCTCTTGGTTGCCTTGCTAAAAACTGGCTAAAAATGCTCAGCTTAATATATTTTATGATTACTGCGCCCTCTATACTTTTCACACAAATTATTTGACAAATATTGCATCGGAATTTGAGGTTGGTGGCAAAGCAAAGCCTTCACCACTGGTCACAATTATGCTCCGCACAAGTATCTAGCGACCTGTGTGTCGAGCATTTCGAGTCCTCCGACTTGTAATACAAATCAGCGTATATAAGTGGGGACCCTCGGTATTTTTGTTCATTACGGGATGTGGTCATAGCTGGAAAGCCAAGCATTTATTGCCCTTCGCCTAATTACCCATGTGAAGGAGATGGTGATTCACCTTCTTGAACTGCTGCTATCATTGTTGTAAATGTACTGTTAGGTCGGGATTTCCAGAATATTGACACCACGGCAATGGAGGAACGGCAAAATATTACCATGACAGATTGCTGTGTCGCTTGGAGGAGGATTTGCAAGTGATGATGTTCCCATGCGCCTGCTGCCCTTGTCCTTCTAGCTGGTAGAGGTTGCTGGTTTGGGAGGTGCTGCCGAGGAAGCCTTAGCGAGATTCTTGAGTGCATCTTGTAGATGGTACTCATTGCAGCCAAGGTGCACTGGTGCTGCAGGAAGTGAATCTTGAAGATGGTGGATGCTTTGCCAATCAAGCGGTCTGCTTTGTCCTGAATGGTGTCGAGCTTATTGAGTGTTATTGAAGCTGCACTCATCCAGGCAAGTGCAGAGTTTTCCATCACACTACTGTCATGTGTCTTGTTGATGGTTGAAACTTTGAGTGAGCAGGTGTGACACTCGCCAAGAATATCCAGCCTCCTACTTGCTTCTTGTGGCCATTTTATTTATTTAGCAGGCCAAGTTAAGTTTCTCCTCAATACTGACGCCCAGGATTTGACAGTCGGGGAATCGGCGATGGTCATGCTGTTGAATGTCAAGGGAAGGTGGTTATACTCCCGATTGTTGGAGGTTGACATTGCCTGCCTCAATGTGTTGCGAAAGATCAGTCTGGAAGCTATGACCTTCAAGCCTCTTCCAGCACGGTCAATAGAGGTCCTACTCAGCCACTCTTAGTGATGGTCATTGAAGTCCCGTATCCTGATTAAATTCTGTGCCCATGCTATGCTCAGTGCTTCTTCCAAGTGGTGTTTAACATGAAGAAGAATTGATCATCAGCTGAGGGAGGGCGGTAATTGGTAATCAGAGAAGGTTTTCTTGCCATTATTTCACCTGATATCGTTAATTTTGCAGCGATGGATTTTGCGAATGTATTCGAAAAAGTGACACACTAGAGGTCATTAAGGAGCTGGAAGCCCAGGGAATTAAATGGATACTGGCGGTATGCATGCAAAATTAGCTCAGTAACTCGACCAAAGCATGGTGCTGCGTGGATGTTTTTCAGTCTGTGAGGTGCTTTACGTGGAGTTCCCCAGGTGCCAATTTTGGGTCCATTACTTTTCAATTTTAATAAACGACCTCGAATCGGGTTTAGGAAGCGGAACTCTAAACATTACAGTTAAAATAAAACTTGGCACAGTAGTAGTTAGTGATGTGGACAGTTATAGGCTTTAGGATGATTGAGACATGATGTAGAAATGGGCAGAAGCATGGCAGATGGAGTTCACCGTGGAAAAGTATGAAGTGATACCCCTCGGGAGCACTAATATTGAAAGATATTATAGTATAAATGTCACGAATTAGAAAATTGTAGATGAGCAGAGAGACCTTGGTGTCCATATCCACAAATCCTTAAAGGTCGCAGAGAAAGTTGACAAGTTGGTTAAAATGGATATCTTTTCGTTTGGTTTATAAATAGACAAATAGACTATACAGGCAAACAGATCATGTTTTCAAGTATATATCCAATATCCTTTAGAAAGTTACGACTTGAATCTGCTTCCTGACCTTGTCAGGTATTGTGTTCCAGATCAGGACAAGTCGATGTATAAAAGCAATCCTTCTCATGCTCTTCCTGGATTTTTTGGGGGAAATGTTATCTTACTACCGACCCTCCTTCCAGTAGAAGCAGTTTCTCCCGATCTAATCAGCCAAAACCCTTCAGGATAGTGACTATATTTGTTAAATCGCCGCTTACACTTTTCTGCCGAAGAAGAACATTACCAGTTCCTCTTCTCTCTCAACATAACTGTCCTGCCTGGCAAAAATTCAGGGTTTCGGTCTGATGAGAATCCCCTTTAATGTGTGTTTGTTTTATTCTGTCCCTGGAAGTAGAACATAACTGCAACATACTCCAGGGAGTGAGTTGTTTGCAGTGTTTCTGTGCAACAGTTTGAGTCTGCGGATGGGTTCGCAGGAATTGTGCCATAAATCCAGTAAGTCTATTGAAATTGTAAATCTTTATTCAGTTAACAATGATTACATCACCATTTACAGTGATGGGGCACTTGGACACTTGTCGGGCAGGCTCCTGCATGTGTATCAACATTGATGGGAAACCCTCAGGGATGATTCAATATATAGCGCAGGTACATGGTGATACCTGACATTGTTTAGGGTCAATAGTTGTGCATTTCTGGAACGATTCATCAGCATGGCTACACTTTCGTTGTATTTTCTAGGAGCGTGTCAGCATTTTAAGGGCTGTGGAAACGATGCATATATATTACCGGGGTTCACCGACATAATTTGGTTTCCCTGGCTGAATTGGAGAGAAATTTTCTGAAAAACGGAACCAGAGAATTAATCATAAACCTGAACCAAACCCTTTATCGATCACCCAGTGCTGTCGGACTGAAGATTTCACATAGTCTGTTCTTCCCTGTCCTTTGGGCAGATTCAATTTCCACATGTGCAATATCTGACGAAATGTAAATGTAATATTGCAGCATATTTTTTAAAAAGTGATGAACTGAATCTGTATGTTTAGCCACTGCAACTAATATAATTCTCCTTACATCGAAATTATATCAGTGGAGATATCTCGCACCTTACATAAGGGCATGCACTCAATGTGTGAACCCAAATTGTCCCTCGGAGTTTGGTCTGCTGAACAAACCGAAGCAGCTTTCTGCAGAAGTAGAACGAATGGATCCGAGTCAGTCAGTTGAATATATGGTATGGGAAATAATTAAATATACACAGATTTTTTTTTCCATCCCTCGCTTTTACTGGTGTTCCTGGTAAGTCTCCGTTTCCAGATACTAATTATGTAAGCATTTTAATTGTAATCCAGATTCTCACGTTCAAATCCCAGTTTCTGTCGATGTTCCTTGCAAATGACCATATCTGTATTTCATTATGTAAACAATATTTAATTGTAAACATGTGCTCATTGCACAAGTTTCCACATCCAACAATTCATTGTATTCAGTTTATGCATCTTGTTATATGAATGAAAGTGCATTGTTCCCTCGATATTGTCACTGGGTGATTTATTTAATGAATAATGTATAGTCTGCTGTCTGCTCTGAGGCCTGGAAGCAGCTTTGAATCGTTATCATTTGGGGTGAAACTGATGAGGCCAGTGGAATCAAAAGTTAGCTGAGAATGATTTCCATAACCAGCCATAGTTATTGCATTGGATTTAAAGGAAGGTGAATGGGAAGGGTTCTATTATTGCTGAGCAGTCCGTTCCCCGTCCGATTGTTGTGTGCTCTAGACAGGGGGTGTTAAATGTTAGACAGTGAAAACCATATCACATCAAATCAGATAGATATTCATTGCTTTAAGGATTTTGTTTGTATATCTACTGGGTAAACTGAATGATACAGATCTGCAATTGGCCAAAATCATTCCAGTTGTTTTTACTTCTAATTGATTGTAAATGGAGTAAAGTTCAGAGTAAATTTCATTGTGATTTAATCACTTTATATTCTCTCGATCAAATGCAACCTATTCATTTCTCACTCAATGGTGTAAAACAGCATAATAGCATCGATCCGTTTCCATTCAGATACCTACTCAACTTCAATGTGGAAGATCACATTGTTAGTTACACCATCAGCCCAATCATATTGACTGGCGTGAATAGCTTTGAGATGTAAGTGGAAATTCTCCCATTACAGGAATTATTAGAAAGATATATATAGAGATAAAGAGATGGATAAAGAGATGGATAGACAGACAGACAGAGAGGCAGACCATCAGGCATATGCAGTTTTATGGACAGATAGACAGAGAGACAGACAGTGAGATAAAGAATGAGAGGCAGAGAGAGAGAGAGAGAGAGAGAGAGAGAGAGAGAGAGATTGATGGATAGAGAGATAGATATTTTTATGTAGATAGAGACATGGAGTAATGGAGAGATAGTAATAGATGAATACATAGACAGACATTTAGACATACAGACAGACAGAGTGTGCACAGCGCAGTAATTTGCTTTTCATTGAGTTTAATGGGTTGCAAAACCGAGTCGGGTTTTAGAAACATCCACCCATTCGACAGCATCCGGTTTCGTTCTACACCGAAAGTTGAAAGGTTGCCGCAGTGATCAATGACTGAAGTAGAAGAGCTCAGTCAATCCGCTACTGCCATTACATGTCCGGGAGCAAAAGACAAAATTCCGGTCTTATTGCCAATACCAATTAAAAAAAAAATGTCTCCCTTTTCCTGCCCCAAAGGATTTGAGTCCTTTTTGAGTTTTCACAATAGAGGTACCTCATATGCCACCGGTGATTTTATTATATTCTCGTTTGGTGCATTTTGCTGGTGTCGTTTCACACCCCAGATGTTTCTTGCCCAGATAGAGAACATTCAGCCTTACTCTGCCTGTGCTGTTTGCTGGAGTGTGTCCACTCAAACAGACCACTCCCTCCTAATGTCCCGGTGTCCTCCTCTGCTCCTTGTGCTGCTCTCTTTCGTTAGAATATATCCTCTGAGAGTGATTATCGCTCTCTCCTGTTCCGACCCATCACATGGCTGATGTTTATATTCAAATGTCCAATTGATGCTTTTAATTCACTTATGTTCTCTGGCCTTGCATCTAATTTCAGGAAGAACTTGAGTTACATTCTCCAGGCGGTAACAAGTCGAATTCTGGATGGAAAGATTTTACACGACAGCCGGTTTGCTCCCCACTGAATTCAATGTTGCGTGAAATTGGACGGGGAATAAAACCGTTGTCAGACTTGAAATCGCCCCATTCCTGCTGGCTGCGTGACTTTAAATCGGGATTTAAAGAGGTCAATTGTTTTGTTTCGTAAGCCCACTCTGAAAATATCATTATTAAAGTTTGAGGCGAGGTACCCGCTGTAACAGGTCCATCTGCCACTGCACTTAACCTGACTGACCAAACGTTTATTTCCTCGAACATTCAAACACTTTGCAGCGGAATACTTTGCATACTGATCAGCATCAGCCTCCAGGTGATTACCCCAATATATCTCAGCAGCTCTGATCAGGACCGGGACACATGAGATTAGTCGCAACATATCCCCGTGTAACTGATCAGTCGCTGGACCCAGGGGATTGCCGCAATGTAAACTAGCATCACTGATCAGGAGCTGGACCCAGAGGATTACCCCAATATATCCCAGCACCACTGATCAGGAGCAGGACACAGGGAATTGCCCCAATATTTACCAACATCATTGATCTGGAGAATGACCTAGGGGAATATGCCAATATAACCCAGCATCACTGACGAGGCGCATGAAACAGAGGATTGCCCATTTGTCTACCAGCATCACGGATCAGGAGCAGGACTCGTGGACAATGGTGAACAGAAGAGACGAGAGACAACATCAAGCTAATGGAAAGAACATACAAACGTGAAAATAATCGACTCGTCCGAGTGGATTGTCAGAGATATAAAGAACAGCTAAGTTAGACAATAAAAGACACCAAGAGTTGGAAAGAGTTAATAGGAATTAAAGCTGCGATGGATATCAAGAATAAAACACGACGTTTTTATTATTATGTAATGAAAAAAGGATTATGTGGTAATGTGAGCCGTTTAAATCAGATACAAGCAAATGAAAACAAGGAAATAGAAAAGTTATTGAGTAATGACACTATGTCCACGCTCACAGTAGAGGAAGACGACGCTGTTCGTGAAATTCCAGGAAAATTAGTAATGAATCAAGGACTCGAAATCACTAAAGCGAATGTAAGCAAGAAACTAGTATTAGAAAAATTTAAATCACGAAAAAATAGCAAACAACAAGACCTGATGGTTTCCACCAATTGTTATTGAGCAATTAGATAAACGTAAATCTTTAGTTAGAGACAACATGGAATTATAAAAGGTCAGTGATGTTTAACGAACGTTTGTGATTTTTTTTGAGGAAGTAACCAAATTAGCAGGCAACGGAATGTCTATGGATGTAGTTTATGTGGACTTCCAGAAGGCAATCAATAAGGTTCCACATAGCGAATATTAGTTAATGTACTACTAGGGGAATCAAGTGATATGGTGAGAAAGCAGGAATGGGGTACTGAAGTTGCATGTTCAGCCATGAACTCATTGAATGGTGGTGCAGGCTACAAGGGCCGAATGGCCTACTCCTGCCCCTATTTTCTATGTTTCTTCTATGTTTCTATGAAAGCTAGAATTAAAGGCAAATAATTCACATGGTTAATAAATTGTTCAGGAGAACATAGATATAAATGATCATTGGTGTTTACATGAATTGGAAAGAAGAGATTAGTTATATGCAACAAAGCAAAAGTTGGTTTCTTCTTGGACGAGATCTGGTGATTCATGATGGGGAACATACAAATATTTTGTATCAGTCGTTATGGTCGAGTACACTAAGAATATCCAAACAGTAGATATCCAAGGGGATATAGGAGGTCACAATCTCGAAGGAGATGGTACTCAGCAAAATAATGGGGATAAAGGTTGCTAAATCCACTTGACCTGATGGCTTGCATCCTAGGGCCTTACCAGGCTTGGAAGCAGGGATAGTTGATGCATTGGTTGTAATTTACCAAAATCCCATCCATGCTGGGGAGGTCCCAGCAGATTGGAAAACGGCAAGAGTAAGACCCCTTTTTAAAAGAGAAGGCAGACAAAAGGCAGGAATCTATCGCCACTTAGCCTGTCATCTGTGCTTGGGAAAATGTTGCAGTCCATTAATAAAGAAGTTGCAGCAGGACAGTTGGAAAAGCACAATCCAGACAGCCCGAGTCAGCATAGATTTGTGAAGGGGAAATAGCAGAACAGAACAAATGAATACGTGGCTGGAGAGGTGGTGCAGGCGGAAGGGCTTTAGATTCCTGAGGCATTGGAACCGCTTTGTTGGGAGATGGGACCTGTACATGACGGACGGTTTGCACCACAACACAGCCGGGACCAATATCCTCGCGGGGCTGAGCGTGGGAGGTTTCAGGCGAGGGTTGAGAGTGCTTTTGGGGAGATTATAAAGTAGCTTGGCAGGGGGATTGGTATTGAAAATAGATTCAGTAGGATGGGGAGATTGAATTAGAAAGTAAAAATATAGTGATTTTGAAGGAGAGAGGAAACAAGCAGGAAAATAGGATAAAACAATTAAAAGCATCTTGTCTAAATGTACGTAGCATCCGTAACAAAATAGATGAATTGATGGCATAAATAAATACCAATGAGTATGACAGGAAGGACAGACAGAAAGGAAGAGGAGTCGAGGTAGCTCTATTGATGCATAATGGAGGCTTTGCAACAGTGAGAAACTAAATTAACTCAAATGATCTGGATGTTCAACAATTTTGGTGGAGATAAGGAATAATGAGGGGAAAAGTTCTCTGGAGGGCGTAGTCTATAGGTCGATAATGGTAGCAACTCTGTTGGTCGTTACTGACAGTATGAGTGAGGACAGTGATATATCAGGTTTGGTAGTGACAGTATGAGTGAGGACAGTGATGTATATCGATGTGTATTGTAAGTATGAGTGAGTACAGTGATGTAACTGGATTGATAAAGACAGTATGAGTCAGGTCACTGTTGTATCTGTACGGCTAGTGACAGTATGAGTGAGCTGAGTGATGCATCTGGATGGTTAGTGAGAATATGTTTGAGGTCAGTGATGTACCTGCATGTGTCGTGACAGTATGAGTCAGGTCAATGAAGTATCTGGATGGGTAGTGGCAGTAAGAGTGAGGTCACCGCTGTAACTGGATGGGTAATGACAGAATGAGTGAGATCAGTGATGTATATGTTTTTCTATTGAGAGTATGAATGAGATCAATGATGTAACTTGAGTGTAGTGACTGTATGTGGGAAGCCAGTGTTGTATCTGGATGGCTAGTGACAGCATGAGTGAGGTAAGTGATTATCTGGATGGGTACTGACAGCATGAGTGAGGTTAGTGATGTATCTGGATGGGTAGTGATAGTATGAGTGAGATTAGTGATGTATCTGGATGGGTAGTAACAGTATGAGTTAGGTCAGTGATTATCTGGATGGGTAGTAACAGTATGAGTTAGGTCAGTGATTATCTGGATGGGTAGTGACAGTACGAGTGAGATTAGTGATGTATCTGGATGGGTAGTGACAGTATCATTCAGAACAGTGATGTATCTGGATAGATAGTGAGAGTATGTTTGTGGTCAGTGATGTATCTGGATGTGTAGTGACAGTATGAGTGAGGTCAGTAATGTGCCTGGATTGACAGTGACAGTAGGAGTGATGCCGATGCTGTATCTGGATGTGTAGTGACAGTATGAGTGAGTTCAGTGATGTGCCTGGATGGGCAGTGACAGTATGAATGAGTTAAGTGATGTATATGTTTTTCTATTGATAGGATGAATGACGACAATGAAGTAACTTGAGTGCTGTGACGGTATGTTGGAAGCTTGTGTTTCATCTGGATGGCTAGTGACAGTATGAGTGACGTCAGTGATTAATCTGGATGTGTAGTGGCTTTGGAGTGATGTCGGTGATGTATCTGGATGTGTAGAGACAGTATGTGCGAGGTCAGTGATGTATCTTGATGGGTAGTGACGGTAATAGTGTGATCAGTGATGTGTCTGGATGGGCAGTGATAGCATGAATGAGGTCAGTGTTGTATATGGTTTTCAATTAATAGTATGAGTGAACCAGTGATGTAACTTGACTGTAATGTCTCTATGTGCGAAGCCAGTGTTTTATTTTGATGGCTATCGATAGTACGAGTGAGATCAGTGATGAATCTGGATATGTAGTGATAGTAGCAGTGAGGACAGTGATGTATGTGGATGTGAAGTGCCAGTATGATTGAGCTCAGTGATGTATCTGGATTGGTGATGACAGTATGAGTGAGGTCAGTAATGTACTGGATGGGTAGTGACAGTATGAGTGAGGTCAGTGATGTCATCATCATTATAGGCAGTCCATCGGATTCGAGCAAGACTTGCTTCCACTCATAAAGTGTGTCCTTTGGTGGCTGAACCGTCCAATGCGAGAGCCACAGACCCAGTCACATGTGGGCAGATATTCGTCGGGGAAGAGCTTTGGTTCCCTCACTCTTACGCTCCATCCACTGCCTGCAACTGACCTATTCACGCTCACGACGTTGCGATTCGAAGAGCTCAATTCTCCCCCGGATGCACTTGCTCCACCTAGGGCGGTCTTCGGCCAGGGACTCCCAGTTGCCAGTGGTGATGTCGCACTTAATGGACGAGGTTTTAAGGATATCCTTGTAACGTGTCCGCTGCCCACCTTCGGTTCATTTGCTGGAAGGAGCTCCGTATAGAGCCTCTTAGGGATCCTCATGTCTGGCATGCGAACTGTGCACCCTGCGCAGTGGAGCTGATCTAGAGTGGTCAGTGTTTCAATGCTGGGGATGTTAGCCTGGGCGAGGACACTGATATTGGTGCGCCTGTCCTCACAGATGTTTTCCAGGGTCCTGCGGAGATATTGTTGGTGATATATCTGCAACGACTTGAGGTGTCTTCTGTGCATTTCCGATGCCTGTGAGCCATAAAGGAGAGCGCTTATTACTGCAGCCCTATAGACCATGAGCTTGCTGGTACATTTGAGGGCCTGGTCTTCGAATACTCTTTTCCTCAGATGACTGAAGGCAGCTCTGATGCAATGGAGGCAATGTTGAATCTACGCATCAATATCTGCCTTTGTAAATTAAAGGCTCCCGAGGTATGGGAAGTGGTACACGTTGCCGAGAGCCGCGCCATGAAATTTGATGACTGGGGGGCAGTGCTCTGCGAGGAGGACAGGCTGCTGGAGGACCTCTCTTTTATGGACGTGAAGCATAATGCGCATGCTTTCATATGCCTCGGTGAATAAATCGACTATATCCTGTAGTTCAGCCTCAGAATGTGCACAGATGCTCCAGCGGGGAGCTTGTGGACTGTGAGGTGAAGCATGGCAGCGATTGAGAATTTTGTTGGAGCGATGACGCAGCAATATTTGTCCCCAGTCCGGACGTGGATTGACTCTGTAGCGGTAAGGTTGGCGAGGATCACAGCCTGCATCTCGTCGGGGAGGAGGAGAATGATGTTGAGAAACATTTGGGGCAGCCACAACAGAGGAGGATGCTCCATGTGCCCTTGTATCAAAGGCCATTGTAAGATCGAGGACGGACATGTATAAGGGTTGGCGCTGCTCACTTTATTTTTCATGCAGCCTTCGCGCTGCAAAGATCATTTCCATTGTGTTCCGTAGAGGACGGACTCCGAATTGCGATTCCGGCAGGAGCTCATCGGCCACAGGAAAAAGCGGTGGAGGAGAACCCGAGCGACAACCTACCCAGTGGCTGATAGCAGGGAGGCGCCCCTGTAACAGGCGTCGTCGGACTTTTCCCCCTTTTTAAAGATGGTCACGACCATGCTTCTCTGAGATCTCCCGACATGCTCTGCTCCCTCCAGATGAGAGAGAAGAGGTCATGAATCCGCGCCAGCAGTGCCTCTCCGCCATACTTTAGCGCCTGATCAGCAATTCAATCTGCTCCCGGAGCGTTGTTATTCTTGCTTTTTTATGGTTTTTACAACCTCGTGCAATGTTGGGATTTCACAGAGATGGTGGCGATTCGCATGCTGCGGGATGGTGTCGTGAACACTCCAGTCAAAGGGAGAGTTATCGATTGAGGACATCTTTAAAATGCTTCTTCCAGCGGGCCCTGACAGCCTTGGTGTCCTGGATGAGTGTTTCACCGTTCTTGACGAGAGTTGGGTGGGGCCTTGGGATTTTGGCCCATATCTGGCCTTCACTGCAGTGAAGAATCCGAGCATTTCATGGCTGTCGGCCAGTTGTTGTATCTCATGTGACTTCTCTACCCATCACCTGTTCTTTAGGTGCCAGGTATTTTGTTGAACCTCAGCCTTGACACGCCTGGAACTGCAGAGTTTGGGTTGTTGCTTGAGGCTCAGAAATGCTCTGTGCTTAAGAGCTGTTAGTTATTTGATCTCCTGATTACTTTCATCAAAACAGTCCTCTGCTTTCCAGTTAGTTATCCAAGTGCATATTCAAAGGCACTGTAATTTAAACCTGGAGGGCAGAACATGCTCTGTGAATTTCAGCATCTCAGGCTCATCAAATAATGCTAGATTAGCTGTGAGGCGCTGGCTGTATCGAGCTCTCTTAGCTGGGTATTTAAGTGCCCCGGCATTAATATTTTTGCGGCACTGATTCTGCTGTCCCCTCTGCTTTGGAGCTATGGTAATACCGATGATGGATCGGATTAGCGGTAGGCCGTCCAGCAGTCGTAAGCTCCTGTCATGGCGCGAGTGATGCTTACATTCTTGCGATCCCTTGCTCAGAGGATGAAGTAGTCAAGCAGGTCCCAGATTTTGGAGCGAGTGTGTTACCACAATGTATTGTATTTGTCCCACTGCCGGAACAGATTGTTGGTGATGAGGAGTTCGTTTTCAAGACATTTTGTCAGGTGTAGGGTACCATAGGAGTTAGCATTAACCATACCCTCTCTGCCAATCACGCCTCCTCAGAGGGCTGTGTCTTTGCTGACCGTGGCAATCAACTCACCTATGAGGATCAATGTGTTGCCTGTGGAGACATGGGGAACGGATGTCTCGAGGTTGGAATAAAAACCCTCTTTAGCCTCATCTGTTGCATCGAGTGTTGGGGCTTATGCACTGATGTCTATGGCGCATTAGTCCCGGGATTGGGGAATGTGAACAATTATGAAGCGTTCGTTAACCCCGCAGGAGTTGTCTTTGAGGCGGTCGAGCAGTTCATTTTTGATGGCGACACCAACTCCTTGAAGGCAGCGTTTTTTTCTCTGGTTTTCGTTCCAGAAAAAGGTATAATCTACACCATGTTCCTTCAGATGACATTCCAATGCCCGCCGGCTCTCGTTTAGGTTGGCGTTTGCATTGGAAATAGCGGATGCATTGACAGTCATTTTTAAACATTCCATAGTCTCTCGATCATTTCCTATGGAGTGGAGGGTTGCCAATGTAATCCCACTTTTTAAAAAAGGAGGGAGAGAGATAACAGGGAATTATAGACCGGTCAGCCTGACATCGGTCGTGGGTAAAATGATGGAATCAATTATTAAGGATGTCACAGCAGCGCATTTGGAAAGAGGTGACATGATAGGTCCAAGTCAGCATGGATTTGTGAAAGGGAAATCATGCTTGATAAATCTTCTGGAATTTTTTGAGGATGTTTCCAGTAGAGTGGACAAGGGAGAAGCAGTTGATTTGGTGTATTTATACTTTAAGAAGGCTTTCGACATGGTCCCACACAAGAGATTAATGTGCAAAGTTAAAGCACATGGAATTTGGGGTAGTGTGCTGAAGTGGATTGAGAATTGTGTGGCAGTTAGGACGCAAAGAGTAGGAGCAAGTGGGTACTTTTCAGAATGGCAGGCAGTGACTAGTGGAGTACCACAAGGTTATTTGCTGGGGCCCCAGCTGTTTAGATTGTACAATAATGATTTAGACGAGGGGATTATTGCAGTAGCCCTAAATTTGCAGATTACACTAAATTGGGTGGCAGTGTGAGCTGCGAGGAGGATGCTATGAGGCTGCGGAGTGACTTGGATAGGTTAGGTGAGTGGGCAAATGCATGGCAGATGACATATAATGTGAATAAATGTGAGGTTATCCACTTTGGTGTTTAAAACAGAAAGACAGACAATTTTCTGATTGGTGACAGATTAGGAAAAGGGGAGGTGCAACGAGACCTGGATGTCAAGGTACATGAGTCATTGAAGGTTGGCATACAGGTACAGCAGGTGGTTAAGAAAGCAAATGGCATGTTGGCCTTCATCGCTAGGAGATTTAAGTACAGGGACAGGGAGGTGTTACTACAGTTGTACAGGGTCTTGGTGATGCCACACCTGGAGTATTGAGTACAGTTTTTGTCTGCTAACTTGAGGAAGCACATTCTTGCAATTGAGTGAGTGCAGCGAAGGTTCACCAATCCACTTCACGGGGTGCAGGAGCTGACATATCAAGAAAGACTGGTTGTACTGAGCTTGTATACACTGGAGTTCAGAAGAATGAGAGGATATCTCATAGAAACGTTAAAAATTCTGATGGATTTAGACAGGTTTGATGCAGGAAGACTGTTCCCAATGTTGGGAGAGTCCAGAACCAGGTGTCACAGTCTAAGGATAAGAGGTAAGCCATTTAGGACCGAGATGAGGAGAAACAAATTCACCAAGAGAGTGCTGAACCTGTGGAATTCTCGACCACAGAAAGTTGTTGAGGCCAATTCACTAAATATATTCAAAAGGTTGTTAGATGTAGTCCTTCTTATTGGGGGATCAAGAGGCATGGCGAGAAAGCAGGAATGGAGTACTGACGTTGCTTGTTCAGCCATTAACTCATTGATTGGCGGTGCAGTCTCGAAGGGCCAAATGTCCTACTCCTGCACCTATTTTCGACGTTTCTATGTTTCTATGTCAATGTCAAAACGTCTACTTTTCTGGGCAACTATAGCGGTGCGGCGTTCTGGCCTGTTGCGGTTGGAATTATCCAGGAGGCTCCAGACGGTCCAGTTCCCGAATGTCATATTAGCCAAGTCATAGTTGCCTGTGCGTGAGTTCTTTTAACGTGGAGTGGCAGCTGCACAACACCAACCATATGGGCTTAGCTGAGAAAGACCTTGGTCCAGTGCCAAAGGGGTCCAAGGCGACTTGAGTCCAGGCACTTCTGCATAAGCTTAATTACATATGGCGAGTTGTTGGACGCTAGCTCAGCGCCGAGTCGCGCTATTGTTGTTTGGTAGTCTTAGGATTTATTGGGGGCAGACATTGGGAAGTTCAGATGTCTCCTCCGGCAGGTGTTTAATAGTTTAAGAAGATAAAAGTATTTCTAACTTATTTGTTTTTTAAATTTAAACTAGTTAATAGAAGATTTAGTGAGAGTATAATTGAGCTCAGTGATCTTTCTGGCTGGGTAGTGACAGTATGAGTGAGGTCAGTGATGTATGTGGATGGGTAGTGATAGTATGAATGAGGACAGTCATGAATCTGGATGGGTTGTGAAAGTATTGGTGAGGTCAGTGATGTATCTGGATGGGCAGCGACAGTATGAGCGATATCATTGATGAATCTGGCTGGGTCGTGAGAGTCTGAATGAGGCCAGTGATGATACCTGGATGCGTAGTGACAATATGAGTGAGGTAAGTGATGTATCTGGATGTGTAGTGAATGTCTGAGTGAGGTAAGTGATGTATCTGGATGGGTAGTGACAGTCTGAGTGAGTTAAGTGATATATCTGGATGGGCAATGACAGTATGAGTGAGGTCAGTGATATATGTGCAATGTTAGTGAGAGTATGAGTGAGGTCAGTGATGTATTTGGATGGGTAGTGACTTTCTATTGACTCTGCATCAGTTCCTATGGATTGGAGGGTAGCTGATGATACCATACTTTTTAAAAAGGGACGGAGAGAGAAAAAACTGAATTATAGACCGTTTAGCCTGACATCGGCAGTGGGGAAAATGTTGGAAGCAATTATTAAAGCTGTAAAAGACGCGCATTTGGAAACAGTGATAAGATCGGTCCAAGTCAGTACGGATTTATTGAAGAGGAATAACGCTTGACGAATCTTGATTTTCTGAGGGAGTAACTAATAATGTGGACAGGGGAGAACGAGTCTATGTGGTGTTTTTGGACTTTCAAAAGGCTTTTCACAAGGTCGCGCACAAGAGATTAGTGTGCAAAATGGCGGCACTGGGTGTAATGAATTCACGTGGATAGATAACTGTTTGGTAGACAGGAACCGACGAGTATGAATAAACGGTTCCTTTTCAGAATGGCAATCAGTGACAAGTGGGGTGCTGCAGGGTTTAGTGCTGGGATACTATTTATTTACAATATACATTAATGACGTGGACGAAGGAACTGAATTTACTACCTCCAAGTTTGCTAATGAAACTAAGTTGCATGAGAGTGTGAGCTGTGAGCAGAATGATAAGAGACTGCAGGCAGTGTGAATTAGACAGGTTATGTGATTGGGCAAATGCATAGCAAATGCAGTATAATATCGATAAATGTGATGTTATCCACTTTGGTGGCAAAAACAGAAAGGAAGACTGTTATCTGAATGGTGACACATGAGTAAAAGAGGAGGTGCAAAGAGACCTGGGTGTCCTGGTACATCAGTCATTAAAAGTTGGTCTGCAGGTTAATCAGCCTCGGAAGATGGCAATTGGCATGTTGGCCTTCATAACGAAAGGATTGCAGTACAGGAGCAGGGTGGTCTTACTGCAGTTGTACAGGACCTTGGTGAGGCCATACCTTGAAAATTGTGTACAGTTTTGGTCTTCTAATCTGAGGAAGGACATTCTTGCTATTGAGGGAGTGCAATGAAAGTTTACCAGATTATTCCCGGGATGGCAGGATTGACATATGAAGAAGGGCTGGATCGGCTAGGTTTATATTCACTTGAACTTAGAAGAATGATAGGGGATCTCAAAGAAACATATCAAATTCTAACGGGATTGGACAGGTTAGATGCAGGAAGAATGTCCCTGACGTTGGGGAACTCCAGACCAGCGGTCATAGTCTAATGATCAATTGTAAGCCATTTATAACCGAGATGAGGAGAAAATTCTTCATTCAGAGCAATTTGATGGCTTTAGACAGGTTAGATGCAGGAAGACTATTTCCCAATGTTGGGAAAGTCCAGAACCAGGTGTCACAGTCCACGGATAAGAGGTAAGCCATTTTAGACCGAGATGAGGAGAAACAACTTCACCAAGAGAATTTTGCACCTGTGGAATTCTCGACCACAGAAAGTTGATGATGACAATTCGATGGATATATTCAAAAGGGATTTGGATGTGACCCTGACATCTAAAGAATTATTCACTCAACCACCCACTCACCCACTCACTCACCCACTCACTCACCCACTCACCCACTCACCCACTCACCCACTCACCCACTCACCCACACACTCACCAACTCACCCACCCACTTACCCACTCATTCACCCACTCACTCATCCACTCACTCACCCACTCACCCATTCACCCACTCACTCACCCACTCACTCAACCACCCACTCATTCACCCACTGACCAACTCAGCCACCCACTCACCCACTCACTCACCCACTCACTCATCCACTCACCCACTCACCCACTCACTCACCCACTCACTCAACCACCCACTCATTCACCCACTGACTCACTCACTCCTCCACTCACCCACTCACCCACTCAGTCACTCACCCCTCCAATCACCCACTCACTCACCCACTCACCCACTCATTCACCCACTCACTCACCCACTCACTTAACCACGCACTCACCCATACACTCACCCACTCACCCACTCACTCACCCCTCCACTCACCCACTCACACACTCACTTACTCCTCCACTCACCCACTCACTCACCCACTCTCCCACTCACTCACCCACTCACTCACCCACTCACTCAACCACCCACTCATCCACTCACTCACCCTCGTACTCACCCCTCCGCTCACCCACTCACTTTCCCACTCACCCACTCACTCACCCACTCACTCACCCACTCACTCAACCACCCACTCACCCACTCACTCACCCACTCACACACCCCTCCACTCACCCACTCACTCACTCACCCACTCACTCACCCCTCCACTCACCCCTCCACTCACCCACTCACCCACTCACCCATTCACTCACCCACTCACTCAACCACCCACTCATTCACCTACTGACACACTCACTCCTCCACTCACCCGCTCACCCACTCACTCACTCACCCCTCCAATCACCCACTCACTCATCCACTCACCCACTCACTCACCCACTCACTCAACCACCCACTCACCCACACACTCACCCACTCACTCACCCCTCCACTCACCCTCTCACCCACTCACTCACTCACTCACCCCTCCACTGACCCACTCACTCACCCACTTTCCCATTCACTCACCCACTCACTCACCCACTCAATCAACCACCCACTCATCCACTCACTCACCCACTTACTCACCCCTCCACTCACCCACTCAGTCACCCACTCACCCACTCACTCACCCACTCACTCACCCACTCACTCAACCACCCACTCACCCACTCACTCACCCACTCTCTCACCCCTCCACTCACCCACTCACCCACTCACTCACTCAATCATCCCTCCACTCACCCACTCACTCACTCACCCACTCACTCACCCCTCCACTCACCCACTCACCCACTCATCCACTCAGTCACCCCTCCACTCACCCCTCCACTCACCCACTCACCCACTCACCCACTCACCCCCTCACTCACTCACTCACCCCTCCACTCACCCCGCCACTCACGCACTCACTCACTCACCCAATCACGCACCCAGTCACTCACCCCTCCACTCACCCACTCACTCACCCCTCCACTCATGCACTCACTCACCCACTCACTCACCCATTCACTCACCCACTCACCCACTCATCCACTCACTCACCCACTCACTCACCACACCACTCACCCACTCACCCACTCACCCATTCACTCACTCACTCCTCCACTCACCAACTCACCAACTCACTCACTCACTCACTCACCCCTCCACTCACTCACTCACTCACTCATCCACCCACACACCCACTCACTCACACAATCACTCCCCCATCCACTCATTACTTCACTTACTCACTCAATCACAGCAGCCCATCATTGAAAAGACTTGATACATATTTATACATATATATAAAATTTGATTATCAAAAGACATGACATGTCATGAGCATGAGCTGAGCTGAGCTAAAGAAGGGGGGCACGCTGCATGCGGGAACCTGGTCCACCTTGTTTGGGTGACTAAATAAAACACTTGGGTGAAGTGGCCTTATTGCGAAGATGCGAACTGTTGTATTTTTCCAGGGTGCACTACAGTAGGATCCCACTGTGTGGTTCCTGCTGCCAAACTACCACTGTCCACAAGGTAAGCCTGCAGCACCCCGACACACACACACACACACAATCCAGAGGGGAGCCCAGTGGAATAGCTGGCTGGATGGCTGCATTCCACAGGGGCCCGCATCAAGCATTGCCAGCTTCCCCAGCAGCAGCAGCAGCAGCAGCCCCAGCAGTCCAGCATTGAAAAACATTTTATATATATTTATATATATATATAAAATCTTTGATTATCAAATGACATGAAATGATATGAGCCTGAGCTGAGCTGAGCTAAAGAAGGGGGACACGCTGCCTGCGGGAACCTGGCCCACCTTGTTGGGGGGGGCCTAAAACACACCACAGGCAGACTTTCGGATTTATCCCAGATCCCAAAGTCTTGTCCCCATGCCCACTGCCACTCTCCTTGTCCCGCCCACTTCCACACCCCTTGTCCCGCCCACTGCCACTCCACTTGTATCGCCCACTGCCACTCCCGTTATCCCGCCCACTGCCACTCCCCTTGTCCCGCCCACTGCCACTCCCCTTGTCCCGCCCACTGCCACTCCCGTTATCCCGCCCACTGCCACTCCCCTTGTTCCGCCCACTGCCACTCCCCCTGTCCCGCCCACAGATACTCCCCTTATCCAGCCCACTGCCACTCCCCTTGCCCCGCCCACTGCCACTCCCCTTGTCCAGCCCACTGCCTCTCCCCTTGTCCCGCCCACAGACACTCCCTTTGTCCCGACCACTGACACTCCCCTTGTCCAGCCCACTGCCACTCCCCTTATCCCGCCCACTGCCACCACCTTGTACCGCCCACTGACACTCCCCTTGTCCAGCCCACTGCCACGCCTCTTGTCCCGGCCAGTGTCCCGCCCACTGCCACTCCCCTTGTCCAGCCCACTGCCACTACCCTTGTCTCGCCCACTGCCACTCCCTTTGTCCCACCCACTGACACTCCCCTTGTCCCGCCCAATGACACTCCACTTGTCCCGCCCACTGCCACGACCCTTGTCCCGCCCATTGCCACTCGCCTTGTCCAGCCCACTGCCACTCCCCTGGTCCCGCCCACTGACACTCCCCTTGTCCCTCCCACTGACAATCCCCTTGTCCCGCCCACTGAGGATGGGAGTCTGGGTCTCCATACCCCCAGGGCAGGTAGGGAGTTTGGGCCTCATTCCCGCGAGGACAGGAGGGATGGAGGGAGTGAGGGCCTCAGTGCCCAAGGGCAGTGAGGGAGGGTGTGTGGGCCTCAGTGCCACAAGGCCAGAGAGGGCCTGTGGGCCTCAGAACCCCAGGGTAGGGAGGGAGGGAGGGAGTGTGGACATCCATAACTCCAGGGCAACGAGGGAGGGAGTATGGGCCTCAGTATCACAGGGCAGGGAGGGAGGGCGTGTGGGCCTCAGTATCCCTCGGGCAGGGCAAGGAGTGCGGAAGTGTGGGCCTAAATACCCCCAGGGCAGTTTGGGTGGGACTGTGGGCCTCAGTATCCCCAGGGCAGGGAGTGAGGAAGGGACTGTTTGCCTCAGTACCCCCAGGGCAGGGAGTGAACGAGTGTGGGCCTCAGTACCTCGAGGAAAGGGAGGGAGGGAATACGAGTGGGCATCAGGACCCACAGGACAGGGAGTTAGTGAGTGTGACCGTCAGTACCTCCAAGGATGGAGTGAGGGAGTCTGGGCATCAGTACCTCCAGGGCACAGAGGGAGTGAAGGCCTCAGTTTCTCCAGGGAGTGAGTGAGGGACTAAGTACATCCAGGGAGGGAGGGTAGAGTGTGGGTCAACGTACCCCCAGTGAAGGAAGGGAGTTAGGGCATCAGTACCTCCAGAGAGGGAGGGAGGGAGGGAGTGTGGGCCTCAGTACCCCCAGGGCAGGGAGAGAAAGTGGGGCTCAGTACCCATGGGCAGGGAGGGAGGGCGTGTGGTCCTCAGTACCCTCGGCGCAGGTAGGGAGGGAATGTGGGCCTCAGAACACCCAGAGCAGGGAGAGAGAGTGGGCCTCAGTAGCCCCTGTGCAGGTATGGAGGGCGTGTGGGCCTCATTCCCTCCAGGGCAGGGAGGGAAGGAGTGTGGTCCTCAGTATTTCCAGGGCAGAGAGTCATTGTGGGCCTCAGTAGCCCCAGGGCAGGGAGGGACGGAGTGTGGTCCTCAATAATACAAGGCCATGGAGGGAGTGAGTGTGAGCCTCATTACCCACAGGGCTGTGATTGTGGGTGTCTGGGCCTCAAAACACTGAGGGCAGAGAGGGTGGGAAGGCGTGTGGGCATCACTATCCCCACAGCAGGGTGTGTGGGCCACAGTACCCCCAATGCAGGGAGGCAGGGATTGTGGGCCTCAATACCCCCAGGGCAGGGAGAGATAGAGTGAGGGATGTGTTTGCCTCAGTACCCCCTGGGCAGGGATAGAGGGAGTGTGGGCCTCAGTACCTCCAGGGCAGGGAGGGTGGGAGTGAGGAATGAATTTGCCTCTGTACGCCCAGGGCAGGGATGGAGGGAGTGTGGGACTCAGTACCTCCAGTACATGGAGGCAGGGAGTGTGGGCATCAGTATCTCCACAGCAGGGAGTGTAGGCCTCAGTACCCCATGGCAGGCAGGCTGGGTGTGTCGGCCTCAGTTCCGCCATGGCAGGGAGGCAGGGAGTATGGGCCTCAATATCTGCAGGGCAGGGAGAGAGGGAATGAGGGATGTGTTTGCCTCAGTACCCCCGGGCAGGGATATAGGGAGTGTGGGCCTCAGTACTCCCAGGGCAGGGAGGCAGGAAGTGTGGGCCTCAGTACCCCCGTAGCAGGGCGTATGGGCCTCAGTACCCCCATGGTAGGGAGGGAGGGAGTGAGGGCCTCAGTACCCCCTTGGCAGGGAGGATGGTTGTGAGGGATGTGTTTGTCTCAGTACCCTCAGTGCAGGGATGGAGGGAGTGCGGGCCTCAGTACCTCCAGGACAGGGAGGGAGGTAGTGAGGAATGTGTTTGCCTCAGTACCCTCATTGCAGGGAGGCAGGGCGTGTGGGCCTCATTACCCACAGTGCAGCGAGGGAGGGAGTGAGGGATGTGTTTGCCTCAGTACCCTCTGGGCAGTGATGGAGGGAGTGTGGGCCTCAGTAACTCCAGGACAGGGAGGTAGGTAGTGAGGAATGTGTTTGCCTCTGTACACCCAGGCCAGGGATGGAGTGAGTGTGGGCCTCAGTACCCCCAGGGCAAGAAGAGAGAGATTTGGCCTCAGTACTCTCTGTGCAGGAAGGGAGGGAGTGTAGGCCCCAGTACCACCAGGGCAGGGAGGGAGGGAGTGTGGGCTTCAGTATCCTTAGGGCTGGGACGGGAGGAGTGTGGTCGTCATTAAACAGATAGAGGGAGGGAGTGTGGGCCTTAGAACCCACAGGGCAGGGAGGGAGGGTTTGTGGGCTTCAGGACTACTGGGGCAGGGAGGGAGGTAGTGTGGGCCTCAGTGCATCCAGCGCAGGGAGGGAGGAAGTTTGTGCCTCAGGTCCCCCAGAGTGAGATTGAGAGAGGGCCTCAGTATCCCCAGGGCAGTGAATGAGCGACTGTGGGCCTCAGTACCCACAGTGCAGCGAGGGAGGGAGTGAGTGTGAGCCTCATTACCCCCAGGTCAGAGTGTGAAGGAGTGAGGGCCTCAGTACCCGCAGGGCAGGGAGTGTGAGCATGTGGGCCACAGTACCCCCAGGGCAGGGAGGCAAGGAGTGTAGGCCTCAGTACCCAGAGGGAGGGAGTGTGAGCCTCAGTACCCACAGGGCAGGGAGTGAGATAGGGCCTCCGTATCGCAAAAGGCAGGGAGTGAGGGAGGGAGTGTGGGCGTCAGTACCCCCGGGACAGGGAGCGAGGGAATGAGTGTGCGTCTCAGTACCCCCAGGGAGGGAGGGTGGGAGTGTTGTCCTCAGCAGCCCAGGGCAGTGAGGGTGTGAGTGCGGGCCTCAGTACTCGCAGGGCAGGGATGGAGGTAGTGAGTGTGCGCCTCAGGACCCCTCCGGCAGGAGGGAGTGAGTGTGGGCCTCAGTAGCTGGAGGGAGGAAATGTGGGCTACAGCACCTCCAGTGCAGTGAGAGAGCGTGGAACTCAGCACTCCCAGCTCAGGGAGGGAGGGAGATTGAGCCTCAGTACCACCAGGGCAGGGAGAGAGGGAGTATGGGCCTCAGGACTCTTGGGGCAGGGAGGATGGGAGTGTGGGCCTCAGTACTCCCAGGGCAGGGAGGGAGTGAGTGTGGGCCTCAGTACCCCCAAGACAGGGAGGGAGGGAGTGAGGGACTCAGTACCCCCAGGACAGGGAGTGAGTGAGTGTGGGCCTCAGTACCCCAAGGACAGGGAGAGACGGAGTGTGGGCCTCAGTACACTCGGGGCAGAGAGGAACGGAGTTTGGGCCTCAGAACCCACAGATCGGGAGGGAGTGTGGACCTCAGTACCCACAGGGCAGTGAGGGAGGGAGTATGATCATCAGTAACCCCAGGGCAAAGAGGGAGCGGGTGTGGGCCTCAGTACCTCCAGGGCAGTAAGCGAGGGAGGGACTGTGGGCCTCAGTACCCGAGGGCAGGGAGGGAGAGAGAGAGTTTGGGCCTCAGTACTCGAGGGCAGGGAGGGAGGGACTGAATGTGGGCCTCAGTATCCCCATGGCAGGGAGGGAGTTTGGTCCTCAGTATTCCCAAGGTAGGGAGGGAGTGTGAGCCTCAGTAGTCCAAGAACAGGGAGGGAGGAGTGAGAGTGGGCCTCAGTATCCCGAGGGCAGGGAGCGAGAGGGAGTGTGGGCCTCAGTACCCCAGTGCAGAGAGGCAGGGATTGTGGGCCTCAGAAACCCCAAGCATGGAGGGAGGAACTGTGGGCCTCAGTACCTCCAGGGCAAGGAGTGAGGGTGTGTGGGATTGAGTATCCCCATGATATGGAAGGAGGGAGTGTGAGCATCAGTACCCCGAGGGCTGGTAATGAGCGAGTATGTGCCTTCGTAACTCCAAGGCCGGGGGGGAGGGAGTTTGGGCCTCAGCACCTCCCGTGATGGGAGAGATGGAGTGGGGCCTCAGTACCCCAGGGCAGGGAGGAAGGAGGGAGTGTGGGCCTCAGTAGTCAGAGGGTGGGATCACGTGTGGGCCTCAGTACCCGAAGGGCAGAGACGGAGGGATTGTGGGCATCAGTTCCACGAGGACCGGGAGGGAGGGACTGTGGGACCCAATACCACCAGGAGGGAGGGAGTGTGGGCCTCAGTACCACAGGGCAGGGAGGAAGGAGGGAGTGTGGGCCTCAGTACCCAGAGGGGCGCATCGAGGATGGGCCTCAGTACCCGAAGGACAGAGAAGGAGTGATTGTCGGCCCCAGTTCCACGAGGACAGGGAGGGAGGGAGTGTGGGTCTCAGTACCCCCAGGGCAGGGAGGGAGTAAAAGAGTGTGGGCCTCAGTACCTCCAGGCAGGGAGGGAGGGAGTGTGTGCCTCAGTACCAGGAGGGAGGGAGTCTGAACCTAAGTATCCCCTTGCCAGTGAGGAAGGGAGTGAGGGCATCGGTACCCTGAGGACAGGGAGGGAGTGAGTGAGAGTGGCCCTCAGGACCCACAGGGCAGGGAGGGAGTGAGGGCCACAACACCTCCAGGGAGGGAGCGAGGGAGGGAATGTGTGCCTCCGTACACACAGGGCAGGGAGGTAGGGAGGGTGTGTGGGCCTCAGTAACGTAGGGCAGGGAGGGAGGGAGTGTGGGCCTCAGTTCCTGCAGGTTAGGGTCGTTGGGACTGTGGGCCTCAGTTCTTCCTGGGTGGGGAGGGTGGGAGTGTGGGCCTTTGCACATGCAGTGCAGGGAGGGAGCGTGGGCCTCAGTACCCCAGGGCAGGCAGGGAGGGAGGGAGTGTGGGCCTCAGTGCACCCAGGGCAACGAGGGAGGGAGGGAGTGCGTATGGGTCTCAGTAACTCCAGCTCAGAGTGTGAGTGAGTGTGGGCCTCAGTACCCGCAGGGCAGTGAGGGAGGGAGTATGGGCCTCAGGACCCCTAGGGCAGGGAGGGAGGGAGTGTAGGCCTCAGGACCACCAGGGCATGGAGGGAGGGAGTTTGAGCCTCAGTACCCCCATGGCAGGGAGGGAGGGAGTATATACCTCAGTACCTCCAGGGCAGAGAGGGAGTGAGGATGTGTGGGCCGAAGTAATCCCACGTCATGAGGCAGGGTGTATGGGCCTCAGAACCCACCGGGCAGGGAGGTAGGGTCATGGACCTCAGTACCCCAAGGGCAGGGAAGGAGGGAGTGTGGGCATCAGTACCCACAGGACAGGGAGGGATGGAGTGTGGGCCTCAGAACTCCCAGATAGGGAGCGAGTGAGGGCCTCAGTACCCGCAGGGCAGGGAGTGAGGGAGGTTGGGCCTCAGTACCCCGAGGCTTTGGAAACAAGGGAGTGTGGGCCTCAGTAACCCAAGCGCAGAGAGGGAGTGGGGTGTGGGCCTCAGTACCTCTAGGGCAGGGAGGGAGAGTGTGAGGGACTCAGTACCTTTAGGACAGTGAGCAAGGGAGGGACTGTGAGCCTCAATACCCGTGGGCAGGAAGTGAGGGAAGGATTTTGTGCCTCAGTACCCGAGGGCAGTGATGGAGGGAGGGAGTGTGGGCCTCAGTACTACCAGGAAACGGAGGGAATGTGAGCCTCAGTGGCCCTAGAACAGGGAGGGAGGGAGTGAGAGTGGGCCTCAGGACCACGAGAGCAGGGAGGGAGTGAGTGTGGGCCTCAGTACCTCCAGTGCAAGAAGGGAATGAGTGTGCGACTCAGGACCCCGAGGGCAGGGAGAGACGGAGTGTGGGCCTCAATACCCGAGGGATGAGAGGCAGGGAGTGTGGGCCTCACTACCCCCGGGGCAGGGAGGGAATGAATGTGGGCCTCAGTTCCTCCAAGCAGGGAGGGAGGGCGTGTGGGCCTCAGTACCCCTAGGGCAGCGAGGGATTGTGTGTTGGCCTCAGTACACCCAGTGCGGGGAGGGAGGGAGTGTGGGCCTCAGTACCTCCAGGACAAGGAGGAGGGCGTGTAGGCCTCAGTACCCGCAGGGCAAGAAGGGAGGGTGTGTGGGCCTCAGTAACCCCAAGGCAGGGAGGGAGGGAGTTTGGGCCTCAGCACCTCCAGTGCTGGGAGGGAAGGAGTGTGGGCCTCAGTACTCTAGGTTAGGGAGGGAGGGAACGAGTGTGAGCATCAGTACCCCCAAGGCAGGGAGGGAGTGAGTGTGGGCCACAGTACTTCCAGAGCATGGGTTGGGAGTGTGGGCCTCAGTGCCAGGAAGGAGGGAATGTGAACCTCAGAACCCTGTGGCCAGTGAGGGAGGGAGTGAGGGCATCGGTCCCCCGAAAGCACGTACGGAGTGGCCCTTACAACCCAAAGAGCAGGGAGGGATTATGGGCCTCAGAACCCACCGGGCAGGGAGGGAGGGATCATGGACATCAGTACTCCCAGGGCAGTGAGGGAGGGAGTGGGAGCATCAGTATCTCCAGGCCAGGGAGGGAGTGAGGATATTTGGGCCTCAGTACCCCCACCGGGCAGGGAGGGAGTGATCATGGACCTCAGTACCCCCAGGGCAGGGAGGGTGGAATGTGGGCCTCAGTACCCCCAGGACAGGGAGGGATGGAGTGTGGGCCTCAGTACCCCCAGGACAGGGAGGGAGGGAGTGGGGCCTCAGGACCCACAGGACAGGGAGGGAGGGAGTGGGGCCTCAGTACCTTCAGGGCAGAGAGGGACGGAGTGTGGACCTCAGAAATCCCAGATAGGGAAAGTGTGTGGGCCTCAGTACCCGCAGGACAGGGAGGGAGGGAGTATGGACATCAGTACCCTGAGGATATGGAAACCAGGGAGTGTGGGCCTCAGTAACCCCTGAGCAGAGAGGGATGAGGTGTGGGACTCAGTACCTCCAGGGCAGTGAGCGAGGGAGGGAGTGTGGGCCTCAGTACCCGAGGGCTGGGAGGGAGGGAGGGATTGTGCACCTCAGTAGCCCCATGGCAGGGAGGGAGGGAGTTTCGGCCTCTGTACCCGAGGGCAGGAAGGGAGGGAGGGAGTTTGGGCCTCATTACTCCCAGGGTAGGGAGCGAGTGTGTGCCTCAGTAGCCTGGGCACAGGGAGGGAGGGAGTGAGAGTGGGCCTCAGGACCACGAGGGCAGGGAGTTAGGGAGTGTGGGCCTCAGTACCTCCAGTGCAAGGAGGGAAAGTGTGTGGGCCTGGTGACCCCGAGGGCAGGGAGAGAGGGAGTTTCGGCCTCAGTACCCAAGGGCAGAGAGGCAGGGAGTGTGTGCCTCAGTACCTTCAGGGCAGGGAGGGAAGGAATGTGGGCCTCAGTTCCCACAAGCAGGGAGGGAGGGAGTGTGGGCCTCAGTACCTCCAGGGCAAGGAGGGATGGCGTGTGGGCCTCAGTACACACAGGTCAAGGATGAAGGGTGTATGGGCCTCAGTACTCCCACGGCAGGGAGGGAGGGAGTTTGGGCCTCAGTACCCGAGGGCAGGGAGGGAAGGTGGGTGTTTGGGCCTCAGTACCCCCAGGGTTGGGAGGCAGTGTGAGCCTCAGTAGCCCGAGAACAGGGAGGAAGGAAGTGAGTGTGGGCCTCAATATTTCCAGTGCTGGGAGGGAGTGAGTGTGGGCCTCAGTATCCCAGGGCAGGGAGGGTGGTTGGGAGTGTGGGCCTCATTACACCCATGGCAGGGAGGGAGTGAGTGAGTGCGGGCTTCAGTACCAGGAGGGAGGGAGTGTGATGCTCAGTACACCCTGGCCAGTGAAGGAGGGAGTGAAGGCATCGGTACCCCGAGAACAGGGAGGGAGTGAGTGAGCGTGGCCCTCAGAACCCTACGGGCCGGGAGGGAGTGAGATCCTCAGCACCTCCTTTCCTAGGTTGGCTTGGCCTTCCTGGTTTTGCTCCACCCTCTCCAATAACCCCTTCATCAACCCTCTAAGCTGTTCCACCCTCTCATTTAATCCTTGTATTTCCCTCTTCATCCTGGGGGCTAACCCCTGTCCCCGGAACCTACTGGCACCCATTGCATCGGCAGCCTGCTGCATTACAACTTTACTTAATACATTGTACATCTTCCTTGACTGTTCTGTACAGTAGTCCGGCATCTGGATGCCTGCAATATTGATCAGAACAGGCACAATTTCATGTTTAACATTATCATACAACAGTTCCCCCTCGTTGTACATTACAATCCCATTCTCTGGTCCCTTCGTATTTATGGGGCAAGGCAGTTCCTCGGGCAATGTAGTGATTCTTATGGGGCGCGGTGTCGGAGGAGGTGAGAAACATACATACAATGATATTGCAGCTGCCCCCGCCTCCTCGTAATACCCACACAGCCCCATTCCCTTCTTGCGGATGACTGATTGCTGGGATTCTCCCGGAGGCGCGCAAATTATGCCGAAAGTACATTCATCAGGTCCTTTGACATCCCTCCGTTTAATGCATCTGCTCCTGATACCCGTGGAGCACTGTACACATTCTCTTATTCTTATTAGTATTCTTATTAGGATTCACTTGTAACCATGCATTAAAATAAGTCCTGTCCTTGCTCCAGTCCTTGGCTGCTGGGATGCACATTCCGTCCGTTAAATTAAACAAGACTCCATAGTTCAGGTAGTTGTTTATTTCCAGCGTGCTCTGCTGTCCGTCGGTGTAGCCCAGGGTACGTGCATGTCGCAGGGCTATCCATATTACGAGTAGCGCCTTTCGTATTCCCATTCCGGTAAGTATTATCTGTAATTTTAAACAGACGGCCTGGTCGTCACCAGGGGTTAAGTTTTTTGCTCTACGAGTGTCCCTGTCACCCTGCAAAATCAGAAGCACAAGGTTATAATCGAACCATTTCGAGCTGAATCTGTAGGGCGTGCGCCCGTGTCTTTACTCACTTAAATATTACCCAAACTCCTATGACCAAGGCCAAAGCTATTCCTCCAAACATCGCTGTCTGCTTTAGCGTTAGGTTGGGTTTGTGGACTACACCTACCCACCGTGGGTTGCATTGGCTCGATTGCCAGAGGTGATGGTGCTATGGCTGAGCACTGCACTATCCGTCTCGTCCTGTTATCTCTTCCTGCCTGTTTATATTACCTTTTAACTCTTCATTTTGTTTTATTGAATATCTATTTCTTTATTGTATCAGGCAAGTATTATTACATAAGCTAGTTCTGTTTTTATTTTTGTTTCCTCTGTTAGGTGAGTCTTTTTTTTCCTATTAAGAAATCCAAATTAATAATGTTCAGTATAAAACGGCTTTCAAAGGAAAGGTTTAACTCCTTTCCAGGTTTGTAAGAAGACCTGATGTCATTTAGGTGACTTCACGTAATCATCTGAAAAAAAAGTCTTTGTGCCTTCAAAACTGGCTTCGAAATTAGGAATCCGTTAAAAACAGCATAAATCATTAGAGTAAACTCCAATGTTTTCTTAAATTCTAATTCAAGTACTTGCCAAATAATTTTTTTTTTAATTGTTTTAAAACAAGACCACACATACAATAGCAATTTTGTTTACTGAAATTCAATTCTGTTTTTTCTTTATTTCTCTGTTTCTCCTCGTTATCTTCAAAACCCTCCTGCTTGTTTAGACTGTTCGGGACATTTTTGATAAACACTGTCCATTTTGGAAATCTTTTCAAACTGCATTGAAACTTTTTCATAATTGAAAATTCGAATCCATGTAGAGTGTTTTTTACTTATTCCAATTTTTTTTCTCTTCTAATTAACCCAATATCTTTTTCACAGCAAACATCAACTAGTATTTAGTAAGTTATGTCTTTTTCCATTTAGTCCGTTGCATCTTTTTTTTCCTTTCTTCAAATTAGGTTTTGTATTTTACACGGAGGGTTCGTAACTCCATAAAGTTGTTAATTTAAAATCATTTGTTTACTTTCAAAGTGGCGTCTTTATCTTTTTCTTTTTCTCCATAATGGAAATGGAGTCCAGCTTTGAGAGTTTGAGTGCTGCCTTTCGTTATCTCAAAATGCTCCAGTTTCAAAGTCGTTACTAAAGCTTTAACATTTTCCAAAAGTTCCTTTTACACCTTCGCAGATAGCTCGCCACTTGCCCAGGAGTTTGACCTGAACAGATTTAATTTAATCTTTTTCTTTTTTTAAATCCACCTCAGTATTTCCTGTGCCTTCTCTGAATATCTCAAAATCCCAATTCAAACTTTGTAATTTCAATCATTATTTAAAACTTTTTTTTTTAGAAGCTCTTTTTTTTTGAAGCATTCTTTATCTCATTCCGAGACTAAATTTATGTCTTTCAACCCAATCAATCATTGCATGTTTTCTTTCGGCAAGTAAGTGAGCATGTCAAATAAATATTTTGCTCAACAAACCTATTCTTTATTTGTTTATTTTCCTAGCTCCGTAACTTATCATCCGAATAAATCCACACCTGCGTTTCTAACTTTAAGGTCTTAAAATTCCCACATACAGGACAACATTACAAAGGGTTAAAAAAAGACGTTCACTCTGTTTCTAAAATAAACAGACACTTGCATTCCTCTTCCAACGAGGCTTTCGGAACATGAAAACATAAAAAAATTCATTCTGCAGTCAAAAATCACACAGACACTTCTCACTCAACGATCAGACATTTACATCAGTCTCTCTACTTGTTTTGTCCGGCTCTATTTTTGGATCCATGATCTTCCAGGGAATTCGTAGTTTTATCTAAATAATTCCTCACATAACTAATTCCTGAGGATTCCACCCTGCTTTAATAATTTTTTCAATTAGCTTCTTTTGTTTTTCCGCCAGGTGGCGGGTAAGCGACCCTTCTGGTCCCCACTCGAGTTTACTTGTTTTCATGGCCATTCCTGGGTAGGACAAGTACCGTTAGGAATCTACTCTCAGAGGTCCGCTTTCTTTCTAGCGCGACTTGTAGTAAACTGTCTCTTGGCTACTGTCAGGTCACAAGTTCTGCTGTTACACAAATTTATACAATTCTTAAAAACGCGCTTAAGCAATTTCCGCAGTGCTCTACGTATCTTTAACGACTACCTACCACCGCTCAGCCCGTTGGTACGACCCTGTTCACAGGTTTGGATTCCGTTAGCCGCTGTACACCGCTTGGTTCTACCCCGGGGTATTTCAAATTACACTACTGGGTCCGGAAGATGTCGCTCGGTATCACGATCCCACGGTCTAAATGTGTTCCCTACGCCTACTTGGTTCCTGGCCGTCACGTGGGACAAAAGTCCTCTTAATTCAGGCTCAGGCTAGGCGTTTGAGATATTAGACCGTCTCCTCATGTCGATCAACCAGCTTCCACCTTCCGCACATTTATACTTAAAAATTGTTTTTTATACTCACCCGGGTTTTTTCCAAGGGCCTCCAGCGACTCCGGGAAATCCCGTCGACTACGCCATTGTTAGCGTTAGTGTTTTCTCAGAAGAATCACTCAACACTCAGAGTCGGTTCCAATGCTGATGCAGCTTTTATTACGCTCAGCGGGGAGGAAAAACTCAGGACTGTATCCAGGTTTCTCTCCACAGAACAAAGGGTTACATTCACTTTTATATGTTTCACAACAGTTACAAACAGTTTACTGCAGTTACACAGCCCATCACGGCTGGACACAAGCCAATCACAACGATTATAGATTACATATAGGTTCTTTTAACCTAATAGAATTCCCCTTATGTCTCAGGAACCATGTGTTCGTCTTTTGTCAGATTGGGCTGATTGATATAGGTTCTCTCACTAGTTCTTTCTTCTTGGAGAAATAATTGGTTTATAACCTTGTTTACAGGAGATGGGTTCTCTTATCTCTTTCTTCCTGGGGAATTAATTGGTTTATGGCCTTGAATACGGGAGATGGGTTCTCTCCTCATTATTCTTATCCTGCATCCAAGGCATTCCTATAGTGGGCCTCACAGGGTTATTGCTCGGTCACTGAACATTCAACAGTTCACAGCTTGACTACCTGATTTCCCATCATGCCTGGGCAGCCATTTTGTGTGTGGCCACTTTAAAATTATATGCGATTAGATATATCTAGCAGGTGCCGAATGCCTAGTATTCTGGTATATTCTAAAGGTGCCTACATCCTACAACAGAGTTAATTGGTCAATTTGGGCTGATGAGTCAGTTTGTGGGTGATGCGTCAGTTTGGGGTGATGGGTTACTTAGGGGTGCTGATTACTTATGGGTGAAGTTTCAATTTGGGGTGATGGTTCAGTTTGGCGTGATGCGTCAATTTGGTGTGATGCGTCAGTTTGGGGCCATGAGTCAGTTGGAGGTGATGAGTCAGTTTGCGGTGATGGGTTAGTTTGGGGTGATGGGTCAGTTTGGGGTGAAGAGTCAGTTTGGAGTGATGAGTCAGTTTTTGGTGATGGGTAAGTTTGGGGTGATGGGTCAGTCATGGATGATGAGTCAGTTTGGTGTGATGGGTCAATTTGGGGTGATGAGTCAGTTTGGGGTAATGAGTCAGTTTGGAGTGATGGGTCAGTTTTTGGTCATGGGTCAGTTTGGGTTAATGGGTCAGTTTGTGGTGATGAGTCAGTTTGTGGTGGTGGGTCAGTTTGTGGAGGTGCGTCAAATTGAGGTGATGAGTCTGTTTGGGTTGATGGATAAGTTTGGGGTGATGGGTCAGTTTGGGGTGATGAGTCAGTTTGGAGTGATGAGTCAGTTTTTGGTGAGTAGACACTTTGGTGTGATGGGTCAGTTTATGGTGATGAGTCAGTTTTGGGTGATGGGAAAATTTTTTGGTGATGTGTCAGTTCAGGGTGATGAATCAGTTTAAGGTGATGGGTCAGTTTGGAGTGATGAGTCAGTGGGGAGAAGCATCAGTTTGGGATGATGAGTCAGTTTGGGTTGATTGGTCAGTTTGGGGTGATGGGTCAATTTGGGGTGATGAGTCAGTTTGGAGTGATGAGTGTGTTTTTGGTGATGAGTCAGTTTGGGGTAATAGGTCAGTATGGGGGGAAAATCAGTTTGGGGTGATGGTCAGTTTGGGATGATGAGTCAGTTTCGGGTGATGGGTCAGTTTGGGGTGATGGGTTACTTTGGGGTGCTGATTACTTTGGGGTGATGATTCAATTTGGGGTGATGGTTCAGTTTGGGGTGATTCATCAGTTTTGTGTGATGCGTCAGTTTGGGGTCATGAGTCAGTTTGGTGAGATGAGTCAGTTTGCGGTGATGGGTCAGTTTTGAGTGATGGGTCAATATGGGATGAATAGTCAGTTTGGAGTCATGAGTCAGTTTTTGGTGATGGGTCTGTTTGGGGTGATGGGTCACTGTGGTGTGATGAGTCAGTTTGGGGTGATGGGTCAATTTGTGCTGATGGGTCAGTTTGGGGTAATGAGTCAGTTTGGAGTGATGTGTTAGTTTTTTGTGATGGGTCAGTTTGGGTTAATGGGTCAGTTTTGTGGTGATGATTAAATTTGGGGTGATGGGTCAGTTTGTGGTGGTGCGTCAGTTTGGGGTGATGAGTATGTTTGGGTTGATGAGTCAGTTTGGGGTGATGGGTCAGTTTGGGGTGATGAGTCAGTTTGGAGTGATGAGTCAGTTTTTGCTGAAGAGTCACTTTGGGGTGATGGGTCAGTTTGTGGTGATGAGTCAATTTTGGGTGATGGGTCAGTTTTTTGTGATGGGTCAGTTTGGTTTCATGGGTCAGTTTATGGTGATGAGTCAATTTTGGATGATGGGACAATTTGGGGTGATGGGTCAGTTTGGGGTGAAGAATCAGTTTGGGGTGATGGGTCAGTTTGGGGTGAGGAGTCAGTGGGGAGATGTGTCAGTTTGTGGGGATGAGTCAGTTCGGGAGATGGTTCAGTTTGTGGTGATGGGTCAGCTTTGGGTGATGGGTCAGTTTGCGGTGATGGGTCAGTTTAGGGTGATGGGCCAGTTTTGGGTGATGGTTCAGTTTGTGGGTGATGAGTCGGCTTGGTGAAATGTATCAATTTTTGGTCATGAGTCTGTTTGGGGTGGTGCGTCAGTTTGGGGTGATGAATCAGTTTGAGGTGATGGGTCAGTTTGGGGTGATGAGTCAGTTTGGAGTGATGAGTCAGTTTTTGGTGATGAGTCATTTTGTGGTGATGGGTCAATTTGGGGTGATGGGTCAGTTTAGGGTGATGAATCAGTTTTGCATGACGGGTCAGTTTGGGGTGATGAGTCAGTGGGGAGATTTGTCAGTTTGGGATGATGAGTCAGTTTGGGTTGATTGGTCAGTTTGGGGTGCTGAGTCTTTTTTTGGAGGTGAGTCAGTTTGGGGTGATGGGCCAGTTTGGGATGATGGGTCAGATTGGTGGTGATGGGTTAGTTTTTGGTGGTGTGTCAATTTGGGGTGATGGGTTAATTTGGGATGATGGGTCAGTTTGTGCGACGGATCACTTTGGGGTGATGAGTCAATTTGGGGTGAATGGTTCAGTTTGGGGTGATGGTTCAGTTTGGGGTGATGGCTCAGTTTGGGGTGATGAGTCTGTTTGGGGAGTAGGGTCAGTTTGGTGTGATGTGTCAGTTTGTGCTTGATGGGTCAGTTTGGGTGATGGGTTAGTTTGGGATGATGGGTCAGTTTGTGTGCGGTTCAGTTTGGGATGATGAGTCAGTTTGGGGTGATTGGTCAGTGTGGGGTGATGTGTCAGTTTGTGGTGATTGGTCAGTTTGGGGTGATGAGTCAGTTTGGAGTGATGAGTCAGTTTTTGGTGAAGAGTCACTTTGGGGTGATGGGTCAGTTTGTGGTGATGAGTCAATTTTGGGTGATGGGTCAGTTTTTTGTGATGGGTCAGTTTGGTTTCATGGGTCAGTTTATGGTGATGAGTCAATTTTGGATGATGGGACAATTTGGGGTGATGGGTCAGTTTGGGGTGATGATTCAGTTTGGGGTGATGGGTCAGTTTAGGGTGATGGGTTACTTTGGGGTGCTGATTACTTTGGGGTGAAGATTCAATTTGGGGTGATGCGTCAGTTTGGTGTGATGCGTCAGTTTGGGGCCATGAGTCAGTTGGAGGTGATGAGTCAGTTTGCGGTGATGGGTTAGTTTGGGGTGATGGGTCAGTTTGGGGTGAAGTGTCAGTTTGGAGTGATGAGTCAGTTTTTGGTGATGGGTCAGTTTGGGGTGATGGGTCAGTCGGGGATCATGAGTCAGTTTGATGTGATGGGTCAATTTGGGGTGATGAATCAGTTTGGGGTAATGAGTCAGTTTGGAGTGATGGGTCAGTTTTTGTTCACGGGTCAGTTTGGATTAATGGCTCAATTTTTGGTGCTGAGTCAGTTTGTGGTGGTGGGTCAGTTTGTGGAGGTGCGTCAGATTGAGGTGATGAGTCTGTTTGGGTTGATGCGTAAGTTTGTGGTGATGGGTCAGTTTGGGGTGATGAGTCAGTTTGGAGTGATGAGTCAGTTTTTGGTGAGGAGACACTTTGGTGTGATGGGTCAGTTTATGGTGATGAGTCAGTTTTGGGTGATCGGAAAATTTGGGGTGATGTGTCAGTTCAGGGTGATGAATCAGTTTGAGGTGATGGGTCAGTTTGGAGTGATGAGTCAGTGGGGAGATGCATCAGTTTGGGATGATGAGTCAGTTTGTGTTGATTGGTCAGTTTGGGGTGATGGGTCAATTTGGGGTGATGAGTCAGTTTGGAGTGATGAGTATGTTTTTGGTGATGAGTCTGTTTGGGGTGATAGGTCAGTATGGGGGTAAAAGTCAGTTTGGGGTAATGGGTCAGGTAGGGGTGATGAGTCAGTTGCGGGGTGATGGGTCAGTTTAGGGTGATGGGTTACTTTGGGGTGCTGATTACTTTGGGGTGAAGATTCAATTTGGGGTGATGGTTCAGTTTGTGGTGATGCATCGGTTTTGTTTAAATCGTCAGTTTGGGGTCATGAGTCAGTTTGGTGAGATGAGTCAGTTTGCGGTGATGGGTCAGTTTTGGGTGATGGGTCAATATTGGATGAATAGTCAGTTTGGAGTCATGAATCTGTTTTTGGTGATGGGTCAGTTTGGGTTGTTGGGTCACTATGTTGTGATGAGTCAGTTTGGGGTGATGGTTCAATTTGGGCTGATGGGTCAGTTTGGGGTAATGAGTCAGTTTGGAGTGATGTGTCAGTTCTTTGTGATGGGTCAGTTTGGGTAATGGGTCAGTTTGTGGTGATGATTAAATTTGGGGTGATGGGTCAGTTTGTGGTGGTGCGTCAGTTTGGGAAGATGAGCCTGTTTGGGTTTATGAGTCAGTTTGGGGTGATGGGTCAGTTTGGGGTGATGAGTCAGTTTTGGATGTTCGGTCAGTTTTTTGTGATGGGTCAGTTTGGGTTCATGGGTCAGTTTGTGGTGATGAGTCAATTTTGCATGATGGGACAATTTGGGGTGATGGGTCAGTTTGGGGTGATGGATCAGTTTGGGGTGATGTGCCAGTTTGGGGTGATGGTTCACTTTGTGGTGATGGGTCAGCTTTGGGTGATGGGTCAGTTTGGGGTGATGGGTCAGTTTAGGGTGATGGGCCTGTTTTGGGTGATGGGTCAGTTTGTGGATGATGAGTCGGCTTGGAGTAATTAGTCAGTTTGGAGTGATGGGTCAGTTTTTGGTGATGGGTGACTTTGGATTAATGGTTCAGTTTATGGTGATGAGTCAGTTTGGGGTGATGGCTCAGTTTGTGGTGGTGCCTCAGTTTGGGGTGATGAATCTGTTTGGGTTGATGGGTCAGTTTGTGGTGATGGGTCAGTTTGGGGTGATGAATATGTTTGGGGTGATGGGTGAGTTTGGGGTGATGAGTCAGTGGGGAGATGCGTCAGTTTGGGATGATGAGTCAGTTTGGATTGATTGGTCGGTTTGGGGTGATGGGTCAGTTTGGAGTGATGAGTATGTTTTTGGTGATAAGTCAGTTTGGGGTGATGGGTCAGTTTAGGGTGATGGGGCAGTTTGGTGTGATGGGTCAGATTTGGGGTGATGGGTCAGTTTTGGGTAATGGGTCAGTTTGGTGTGAAGAGTCAGTTTTTGGTGATGGGTCACTTTGGGGTGATGGGTCAGTCGGGGATGATGAGTCAGTTAGGGGTGAGGGGTTAATTTGTGATGATGAGTCAGTTTGGGGTAATAAGTCAGTTTGTGGAGGTGTGTCAGTTTGGGGTGATGAGTCTGTTTGGGTTGATGGGTCAATTTGTGGTGATGAGTCAGTTTTGGGTGATGGGTCAGTTTGGGGTGATGGGTCAGTTTGTGGAGATGTGTCAGTTTGGGGTGATGAGTCTGTTTGGGTTGATGGGTAAGTTTTTGGTGATAAGTCAGTTTGTGGTGATGGGTCAGTTTCGGGTGATGGGACAGTTTGGGGTGATGGGTCAGATTGTGGGTGATGGGTCAGTTTGAGGTGATGGGTCAGTTTGGGGTGAAGAGTCAGTTTGAAGTGATGAGTCAGTTTTTGGTGATGGGTCAGCTTGGGGTGATGGGTCAGTCAGGGATGATGAGTCATTTTGGGGTGATGGATTAATTTGGGGGTGATGAGTCAGTTTGGGGTAATGAGTCAGTTTGGAGTCATGGGTCAGTTTTTGGTCATGGGTCATTTTGGGTTAATGGATCAATTTTTGGTGATGAGTCAGTTTGGGGTGATGGGTCAGTTTGTGGAGGTGTGTCAGTTTTGGGTGAAGAGTCACTTTGGGGTGATGGGTCAGTTTGTGGTTATGAGTCAATTTTGGGTGTTCGGTCAGTTTTTTGTGATGGGTCAGTTTGGGTTCTTGGGTCAGTTTGTGGTGATGAGTCAATTTTGCATGATGGGACAATTTGGATTGATGGGTCAGTTTGGGGTGATGGATCAGTTTGGGGTGATGTGCCAGTTTGGGGTGATGGTTCAGTTTGTGGTGATGGGTCAGCTTTGGGTGATGGGTCAGTTTGGGGTGATGGGTCAGTTTAGGGTGATGGGCCAGTTTTGGGTGATGGGTCAGTTTGTGGATGATGAGTCGGCTTGGTGAAATGTGTCAATTTTTGGTCATGAGTCTGTTTGGGGTGGTGCGTCAGTTTGGGGTAATGAATCAGTGTGAGGTGATGGGTCAGTTTGGGGTGATGAGTCAGTTTTTGGTGATGAGTCATTTTGTGGTGATGGGACAATTTGGGGTGATGGGTCAGTTTAGGGTGATGAATCAGTTTTGCTTGATGGGTCAGTTTGGGGTGATGGGTCAGTATGGGGTGAAGAGTCAGTTTGGGGTGATGGGTCACTTTGGGGTGATGAGTCATTTTGGGGTGATGGGATCAGTTTCGGTTGATGGTTTACTTTGGGGTGCTGATTACTTTGGGGTGAAAATTCAATTTGGGGTGATGGTTCAGTTTGGGGTGATTCGTCAGTTTTATGTGATGCTTCAGTTTGGGGCGATGAGTCAGTTTGGGGTGATGAGTCACTTTGCGTTGATTGGTCAGTTTGAGGTGATGGGTCAATTTGAGATGAAGAGTCAGTTTGGAGTGATGAATCAGTTTTTGGTGATGGTTCAGTTTGGGGTGATGGGTCAGTATTGTGTGATGAGGCAGTTTGGGGTGATGGATCAATTTGGGGTGATGGGTCAGTTTGGAGTAATGAGTCAGTTTGGAGTGATGGGACAGTTTTTGGTGATGGGTGACTTTGGATTAATGGTTCAGTTTATGGTGATGAGTCAGTTTGGGGTGATGGCTCAGTTTGTGGTGGTGCCTCAGTTTGGGGTTATGAATCTGTTTGGGTTGATGGGTCAGTTTATGGTGATGGGTCAGTTTGGGGTGATAAATATGTTTGGGGTGATGGGTCAGTTTGGGGTGATGAGTCAGTGGGGAGATGCATCAGTTTGGGATGATGAGTCAGTTTGGATTGATTGGTCGGTTTGGGGTGATGGGTCAGTTTGGAGTGATGAGTATGTTTTTGGTGATAAGTCAGTTTGGGGTGATGGATCAGTTTCGGGTGATTGGGCAGTTTGGTGTGATGTGTCAGATTTGGGGTGATGGGTCAGTTTTGGGTGATGGGTCAGTTTGGTGTGAAGAGTCAGTTTTTGGTGATGGGTCAGTTTGGGGTGATGGGTCAGTCGGGGATGATGAGTCAGTTAGGGGTGAGGGGTTAATTTGGGGTGATGAGTCAGTTTGGGGTAATAAGTCAGTTTGTGGAGGTGTGTCAGTTTGGGGTGATGAGTCTGTTTGGGTTGATGGGTCAATTTGTGGTGATGAGTCAGTTTTGGGTGATGGGTCAGTTTGGGGTGATGGGTCAGTTTGTGGAGATGTGTCAGTTTGGGGTGATGCGTCTGTTTGGGTTGATGGGTAAGTTTTTGGTGATAAGTCAGTTTGTGGTGATGGGTCAGTTTCGGGTGATGGGATAGTTTGGGGTGATGGGTCAGATTGGGGGTGATGGGTCAGTTTGAGGTGATGGGTCAGTTTGGGGTGAAGAGTCAGTTTGAAGTGATGAGTCAGTTTTTGGTGATGGGTCAGCTTGGGGTGATGGGTCAGTCAGGGATGATGAGTCAGTTTGGGGTGATGGATTAATTTGGGGGTGATGAGTCAGTTTGGGGCAATGAGTCAGTTTGGAGTCATGGGTCCGTTTTTGGTCATGGGTCAGTTTGGGTTAATGGATCAGTTTTTGGTGATGAGTCAGTTTGGGGTGATGGGTCAGTTTGTGGAGGTGTGTCAGTTTTGGGTGATGAGTCTGTTTGGGTTGATGGGTAAGTTTGGGGTGATGGGTCAGTTTGCGGTAATGAGTCAGTTTGGATTGATGAGTCAGTTTTTAGTGAAGAGACACTTTGGGGTGATGGGTCAGTTGATGGTGATGAGTCAGGTTTGGGTGATGGGACAATTTTGGGTGATGGGTCAGTTTAGGGTGATGAATCAGTTTGGGGTGATGTGTCAGTTTGGGGTGATGAGTAAGTTTGGAGTGATGAGTATGTTTTTGGTGCTAAGTCAGTTTGGGGTGATGGATCAGTTTGGGGTGATGGGGCAGTTTGCGATGATGGGTCAGATTGGGGTTGAAGGTTCAGTTTGGAGTGATGAGTCAGTTTTTGCTGATGGGACAGTTTGGGGTGATGGGTCAGTCGGGGATGATGAGTCAGTTTGGGGTGATGGGTTAATTTGGGGTGATGAGATGGTTTGGGGTAATGAGTCACTTTGGAGTCATGGGTCAGTTTTTGATCATGGGTCAGTTTGGGGTGATGGGTCAGTCGGGGATGATGAGTCAGTTTGTGGTGATGAGTTAGTTTGGGGTGATGGGTCAGTTTGTGGAGGTGTGTCAGTTTGGGGTGATGAGTCTGTTTTGGTTGATGGGTAAGTTTGGAGTGATGGGTCAGTTTGCGGTAATTAGTCAGTTTGGAGTGATGAGTCAGTTTTTAGTGAAGAGAAACTTTGGGGTGATGGGTCAGTTTATGGTGATGAGTCAGTTTTGGGTGATGGGACAATTTGTGGTGATGGGTCACTTTAGGGTGATGAATCAGTTTGGGATGATGTGTCAGTTTGGGGTGATAAGTCAGTGGGACATGCGTCAGTTTGGGATGATGAGTCAATTTGGGTTGATTGGTCAGTTTGGGGTGATGGATCAATTTGGGGTGATGAGACAGTTTGGAATGATGGGTATGTTTTTGTTGATGAGTCAGTTTGGGGTGATGGGTCAGTATGGGGGTAAAAGTCAGTTTGGGGTGATGGGTCAGTTTGGGGTGATGAGTCAGTTTCGGGTGATGGGTCAGTTTAGGGTGATGGGTTACTTTGGGGTCTGATTACTTTGGGGTGACGATTCAATTTGGGGTGATGGTTCAGTTTGGTGTGATGCATCAGTTTTGTGTGATGCGTCAGTTTGAGGTGATGAGTCAGTTTGGTGAGATGAGTCAGTTTGCGGTGATGGGTCAGTTTTGGTTGATGGGTCAATATGGGATGAATAGTCAGTTTGGAGTCATGAGTCAGTTTTTGGTGATGGGTCAGTTTGGGGTGATGGGTAACTATGGTGTGATGAGTCAGTTTGTGGTGATGGGTCAATTTGGGCTGATGGGTCATTTTGTGGTAATGAATCAGTTAGGAGTGATGGGTTAGTTTTTTGCGATGGGTCAGTTTGGGTTAATGGGTCAGTTTGTGGTGATGATTATATTCGGGTTGATGGGTCAGTTTGTGGAGGTGTGTCAGTTTGGGGTGATGAGTCTGTTTGCGTTGATGCGTAAGTATGGGGTGATGGGTCTGTTTGCGGTCATGAGTCAGTTTGGAGTGATGAGTCAGTTTTTAGTGAAGAGACACTTTGGGGTGATGGGTCAGTTTATGGTGATGAGTCAGTTTTGGGTGATGGGACAATTTGGGGTGATGGGTCAGTTTAGGGTGACGAATCAGTTTGGGGTGATGTGTCAGTTTGGGGTGATGAGTCAGTGGGGGATGCTTCAGTTTGGGATGATGAGTCAGTTTGGGTTGATTGGTCAGTTAGGGGTGATGGATCAATTTGGGGTGATGAGTCAGTTTGGAATGATGAGTATGTTTTTGGTGATGAGTCAGTTTGGGGTGATGGGTCAGTTTGGGGTGATGAGTCAGTTTCGGGTGATGGGTCGGTTTAGGGTGATGTGTTACTTTGGGGTGCTGATTACTTTGCGGTGAAGATTCAATTTGGGGTGATGGTTCAGTTTGGGGTGATGCGTCCGTTTTGGGCGATGAGTCAGTTTGGGGTGATTATTCAGTTTGGGGTGATGCGTCAGTTTGGGGCGATGAATCAGTTTCGTGTGATTATTCAGTTTGTGGTGATAGGTCAATTTGGGGTGATAAGTCAGTTTGGGTTAATTCGTCAATTTGGGGTGATGAGTCAGTTTGTGGGTGATGCGTCAGTTGGGGGTGATGGATCAGTTTTGGGTGATGAGACAGTTTGGGGTGGTGGGTCAGTTTAGGGTGATGGGTTACTTTGGGGTGCTGATTACTTTGGGGTGAAGATTCAATTTGGGGTGATGGTTCAGTTTGGTGTGATGCATCAGTTTTGTGTGATGCGTCAGTTTGGGGTGATGAGTCAGTTTGGTGAGATGAGTCAGTTTGCGGTGATGGGTCAGTTTTGCTTGAAGGTCAACATGGGATGAATAGTCAGTTTGGAGTCATGAGTCAGTTTTTGGTGATGGGTCAGTTTCGGGTGATGGGTCACTATGGTGTGATGAGTCAGTTTGGGGTGATGGGTCAATTTGGGCTGATGGGTCATTTTGGGGTAATGAGTCAGTTAGGAATGATGGGTTAGTTTTTTGTGATGGGTCAGTTTGGGTTAATGGGTCAGTTTGTGGTGATGATAAAATTAGCGGTGATGGGTCAGTTTGTGGAGGTGTGTCAGTTTCGGGTGATGAGTCTGTTTGGGTTAATGGGTAAGTTTGGGGTGAAGGGTCAGTTTGCGGTAATGAGTCAGTTTGGAGTGATGAGTCAGTTTTTAGTGAAGAGACACTTTGGGGTGATGGGTCAGTTTATGGTGATGAGTCAGTTTTGGGTGATGGGACAACTTGGGGTGATGGGTCAGTTTAGGGTGATGGGTTACTTTGGGGTGCTGATTACTGTGGGGTGAAGATTCAATTTGGGGTGATGGTTCAGTTTGGGGTGATGCGTCAGTTTGGTGTGATGCGTCAGTTTGTGGCCATGAGTCAGTTTGGGGTGATGAGTCAGTTAGCGGCGATGGGTCAGTTTGAGGTGATGGGTCAGTTTGGGGTGAAGAGTCAGTTTGGAGTGATGAGTCAGTTTTTGGTGATGGGTCAGTTTGGGGTGATTGGTCAGTCGGAGATGATGAGTCAGTTTGGGGTGATGGGTCAATTTGAGGAGATGATTCAGTTTGGGGTAGTCAGTCAGTTTGGAATGATGGGTCAGTTTTTGGTCATGGGTCAGTTTGGGTTAATGGGTCAGTTTGTGGTGATGAGTCAGTTTGGGGTGATGGGTCAGTTTGTGGAGGTGCGTCAGACTGAGGTGATGAATCTCTTTGGGCTGATGGGTAAGTTTGGGGTGATGAGTCACTTTGGGGTGATGAGTCAGTTTGGAGTGATGAGTCAGTTTTTGGTGAAGAGACACGTTGGGGTGATGGGTCAGTTTATGGTGATGAGTCAGATTTGGGTGATGGGTCAGTTTGGAGTGATGAGTCAGTGGGGAGATGCATCTTTGTGGGATGATGAGTCACTTTGGGTTGATTGGTCAGTTTGGGCTGATGGGTCAATTTGTGGTGATGAGTCAGTTTGGAGTGATGAGTATGTTTTTGATGATCAGTCAGTTTGGGGTGATGGGTCAGTATGGGGGTAAAAGTCAGTTTGGGGTGATGGGTCAGTTTGGGGTGATGAGTCAGTTTCGGGTGATGGGTCAGTTTAAGGTGATGGGTTACTTTGGAGTGCTGATTACTTTGGGGTGAAGATTCAATTTGGGGTGATGGTTCAGTTTGGTGTGATGCATCAGTTTTGTGTGATGCGTCAGTTTGGGGTGATGAGTCAGTTTGGTGAGATGAGTAAGTTTGCGGTGATGGGTCAGTTTTGGGTGATGGATCAATATGGGATGAATAGTCAGTTTGGAGTCATGAGTCATTTTTGGTGATGGGTCAGTTTGGGGTGATGGGTCACTATGGTGTGATGAGTCAGTTTGGGGTGATGGGTCAATTTGGGCTGATGGGTCAGTTTGCGGTAATGAGTCAGTTTGGAGTGATGGGTTAGTTTTTTGTGATGGGTCAGTTAGGGTTAATGGGTCAGTTTTTGGTGATGATTAAATTAGGGGTGATGGGTCAGTTTGTGGTGGTGCGTCAGTTTGTGGTGATGAATCTGTTTGGGTTGATGAGTCAGTTTGGGGTGATGGGTCAGTTTGGGGTGATGAGTCAGTTTGGAGTGATGAGTCAGTTTTTGGTGAAGAGACACTTTGGGGTGATGTGTCAGTTTATGGTGATGAGTCATTTTTGTGTGATGTGTCAGTTTGGAGTGATGAGTCAGTGGGGAGATGCATCTTTGTGGGATGATGAGTCAGTTTGGGTTGATTGGTCAGTTTGGGGTGATGGGTCAATTTATGGTGATGAGTCAGTTTGGAGTGATGAGTATTTTTTTTGGTGATCAGTCAGTTTGGGGTGATGGGTCAATATGGGGGTAAAAGTCAATTTGGGGTGATGGGTCAGTTTGGGGTGATGAGTCAGTTTGGAGTGATGAGTCAGTTTTTGGTGAGGAGACACTTTGGTGTGATGGGTCAGTTTATGGTGATGAGTCAGTTTTGGGTGATGGGAAAATTTGAGGTGATGTGTCAGTTCAGGGTGATGAATCAGTTTGAGGTGATGGGTCAGTTTGGAGTGATGAGTCAGTGGGGAGATGCATCAGTTTGGGATGATGAGTCAGTTTGTGTTGATTGGTCAGTTTGGGATGTGGGTCAATTTGGGGTGATGAGTCAGTTTGGAGTGATGAGTATGTTTTTGGTGATGAGTCTGTTTGGGGTGATAGGTCAGTATGGGGGGAAAAGTCAGTTTGGGGTAATGGGTCAGGTAGGGGTGATGAGTCAGTTGCGGGGTGATGGGTCAGTTTAGGGTGATGGATTACTTTGGGGTGCTGATTACTTTGGGGTGAAGATTTAATTTGGGGTGATGGTTCAGTTTGGGGTGATGCATCGGTTTTGTGTAATGCGTCAGTTTGGGGTCATGAGTCAGTTTGGTGAGATGAGTCAGTTTGCGGTGATGGGTCAGTTTTGGCTGATGGGTCAATATGGGATGAATAGTCAGTTTGGAGTCATCAGTCAGTTTTTGGTGATGGGTCAGTTTGGGTTGTTGGGTCACTATGGTGTGATGAGTCAGTTTGGGGTGATGGGTCAATTTGGGCTGATGGTTCAGTTTGGGGTAATGAGTCAATTTGGAGTGATGTGTTAGTTTTTTGTGATGGGTCAGTTTTGGTTAATGGGTCAGTTTGTGGTGATGATTAAATTTGGGGTGATGGGTCAGTTTGTGGTGGTGCGTCAGTTTGGGGTGATGAGCCTGTTTGGGTTGATGAGTCAGTTTGGGGTGATGGGTCAGTTTGGGGTGATGAATCAGTTTGGAGTGATGAGTCAGTTTTTGGTGAAGAGACACTTTGGGGCGATGTGTCAGTTTATGGTGATGAGTCATTTTTGGGTGATGGGTCAGTTTGGAGTGATGAGTCAGTGGGGAGATGCATCTTTGTGGGATGATGAGTCAGTTTTGGTTGATTGGTCAGTTTGGGGTGATGGGTCAATTTATGGTGATGAGTCAGTTTGGAGTGATGTGTTAGTTTTTTGTGATCGGTCAGTTTTGGTTAATGGGTCAGTTTGTGGTGATGATTAAATTTCGGGTGATGGGTCAGTTTGTGGTGGTGCGTCAGTTTGGGGTGATGAGCCTGTTTGGGTTGATGAGTCAGTTTGGGGTGATGGGTCAGTTTGGGGTGATGAGTCAGTTTGGAGTGATGAGTCAGTTTTTTGTGAAGAGTCACTTTGAGGTGATGGGTCAGTTTGTGGTGATGAGTCAATTTTGGGTGCTGGGTCAGTTTGTTGTGATGGGTCAGTTTGGGTTCATGGGTCAGTTTGTGGTGATGAGTCAATTTTGGATGAAGGGACAATTTGGGGTGATGGGTCAGTTTGGGGTGATGGATCAGTTTGGGTGATGGGTCAGTTTGGGGTGAGGAGTCAGTGGGGAGATATGTCAGTTTGTGGGGATGAGTCAGTTTGGGGTGATGGTTCAGTTTGAGGTGATGGGTCAGCTTTGGGTGATGGGTCAGTTTGGGGTGATGGGTCAGTTTAGGGTGATGGGCCAGTTTTGGGTGATGGGTCAGTTTGTGGGTGATGAGTCGGCTTGGTGAAATGTGTCAATTGTTGGTCATGAGTCTGTTTGGGGTGGTGCGTCAGTTTGGGGAGATGAATCAGTTTGAGGTGATGGGTCAGTTTGGGGTGATGAGTCAGTTTGGAGTGATGAGTCAGTTTTTGGTGATGAGTCATTTTGTGGTGATGGGTCAATTTGGGGTGATGGGTCAGTTTAGGGTGATGAATCAGTTTTGCATGATGGTCCAGTTTGGGGTGATGAGTCAGTGTGGAGTTTTGTCAGTTTGGGATGATAAGTCAGTTTGGGTTCATTGGTCAGTTTGGGGAGATGGGTCAATTTGGGGTGATGAGTCAGTTTGGAGTGATGACTATGTTTTTGCTGATGAGTCAGTTTGGGGTGATGGGTCAGTATGCGGTGAAGAGTCAGTTTGGGGTGATGGGTCACTTTGGGTTGATGAGTCATTTTGGGGTGATGGGATCAGTTTCGGTTGATGTGTTACTTTGGGGTGCTGATTACTGTGGGGTGAAGATTCAATTTGGGTGATGGTTCAGTTTGGGGTGATTCGTCAGTTTTATGTGATGCTTCAGTTTGGGGCGATGAGTCAGTTTGGGGTGATGAGTCACTTTGCGTTGATTGGTCAGTTTGAGGTGATGGGTCAATTTGAGATGAAGAGTCAGTTTGGAGTGATGAATCAGTTTTTGGTGATGGTTCAGTTTGGGGTGATGGGTCAGTATTGTGTGATGAGTCAGTTTGGGGTGATGGATCAATATGGGGTGATGGGTCAGTTTGGAGTAATGAGTCAGTTTGGAGTGATGGGTCAGTTTTTGGTGATGGGTCACTTTGGATTAATGGTTCAGTTTGTGGTGGTGCCTCAGTTTGGGGTGATGAATCTGTTTGGGTTGATGGGTCAGTTTGGGGTGATGGGTCAGTTTGGGGTGATGAATCTGTTTGGGGTGATGGGTCAGTTTGGGGTGATGAGTCAGTGGGGAGATGCGTCAGTTTGGGATGATGAGTCAGTTTGGATTCATTGGTCGGTTTGGGGTGATGGGTCAGTTTGGAGTGATGAGTCAGTTTGGAGTGATGAGTATGTTTTTGGTGATAAGTCTGTTTGGGGTGATGGGTCAGTTTAGGGTGATGGGGCAGTTTGGTGTGATGGGTCAGATTTGGGGTGATGGGTCAGTTTTGGGTGATGGGTCAGTTTGGGGTGAAGAGACAGTTTGGAGTGATGAGTCAGTTTTTAGTGATGGGTCAGTTTGGGGTGATGGGTCAGTCGGGGATGATGAGTCAGTTAGGGGTGATGGGTTAATTTGGGGTGATGAGTCAGTTTGGGGTAATAAGTCAGTTTGTGGAGGTGTGTCAATTTGGGGTGATGAGTCTGTTTGGGTTGATGGGTCAATTTGTGGTGATGAGTCAGTTTGGGGTGATGGGTCAGTTTGTGGAGGTGTGTCAGTTTGGGGTGATGAGTCTGTTTGGGTTGATGGGTAAGTTTTTGGTGATAAGTCAGTTTGTGGTGATGGGTCAGTTTGGGGTGATGGGACAGTTTGGGGTGATGGGTCAGATTGGGGGTGATGGGTCAGTTTGAGGTGATGGGTCAGTTTGGGGTGAAGAGTCAGTTTGAAGTGATGAGTCAGGTTTTGGTGATGGGTCAGCTTGGGGTGATGGGTCAGTCAGGGATGATGAGTCAGTTTGGGGTGATGGATTATTTTGGGGTGATGAGTCATTTTGGGGAAATGAGTCAGTTTGGAGGCATGGGTCAGCTTTTGGTCATGGGTCAGTTTGGGTTAATGGCTCAGTTTGTGGTGATGAGTCAGTTTGGGGTGATGGGTCAGTTTGTGGAGGTGTGTCAGTTTTGGGTGATGAGTCTGTTTGGGTTGATGGGTAAGTTTGGGGTGATGGGTCAGTTTGCGGTAATGAGTCAATTTGGAGTGATGAGTCAGTTTTTAGTGAAGAGACACTTTGGGGTGATGGGTCAGTTTATGGTGATGAGTCAGGTTTGGGTGATGGGACAGTTTTGGGTGATGGGTCAGTTTAGGGTGATGAATCAGTTTGGGGTGATGTGTCAGTTTGGGGTGATGAGTAAGTTTGGAGTGATGAGTATGTTTTTGGTGATAAGTCAGTTTGGTGTGATCGGTCAGTTTGGGGTGATGGGGCAGTTTGCGGTGATGGGTCAGATTGGGGGTGAAGGTTCAGTTTGGGGTGATGGGTCAGTTTGGGATGAAGAGTCAGTTTGGAGTGATGAGTCAGTTTTTGCTGATGGGACAGTTTGGGGTGATGGGTCAGTCGGGGATGATGAGTCAGTTTGGGGTGATGGGTTAATTTGGGGTGATGAGTCAGATTGGGGTTAATGAGTCACTTTGGAGTCATGGGTCAGTTTTTGGTCATGGGTCAGTTTGGGTTAATGGGTCAGTTTGTGGTGATGATTTAATTTGGGGTGATGGGTCAGTTTGTGGAGGTATGTCAGTTTGGGGTGATGAGTCTGTTTGGGTTGATGGGTAAGTTTGGGGTGATGGGTCAGGTTGCGGTAATTAGTCAGTTTGGAGTGATGAGTCAGTTTTTAGTGAAGTGAAACTTTGGGGTGATGGGTCAGTTTATGGTGATGAGTCAGTTTTGGGTGATGGGACAATTTAGGGTGATGGCTCACTTTAGGGTGATGAATCAGTTTGGAATGATGTGGCAGTTTGGGGTGATGAGTCAGTGGGACATGCGTCAGTTTGGGATGATGAGTCAATTTGGGTTGATTGGTCAGTTTGGGGTGATGGATCAATTTGGGGTGATGAGTCAGTTTGGAATGATGAGTATGTTTTTGTTGATGAGTCAGTTTGGGGTGATGGGTCAGTATGGGATGAAGAGTCAGTTTGGGGTGATGGGTCAGTTTGGGGTGATGAGTCAGTTTGCGTTAATGAGTCAGTTTGGTGTGATGAGTCAGTTTTTAGTGAAGAGACACTTTGGGATGATGGGTCAGTTTATGGTGATGAGTCAGGTTTGGGTGATGGGACAATTTGGGGTGATGGGTCAGTTTAGGGTGATGAATCAGTTTGGGGTGATGTGTCAGTTTGGGTTGATGGGTTAATTTGGGGTGATGAATCAGTTTGGGGTAATGAGTCACTTTGGAGTCATGGGTCAGTTTTTGATCATGGGTCAGTTTGGGTTAATGGGTCAGTTTGTGGTGATGAGTCAATTTGGGGTGATGGGTCAGTTTGTGGAGGTGTGTCAGTTTGGGGTGATGAGTCTGTTTGGGTTGATGGGTAAGTTTGGGGTGATGGGTCAGTTTGCGGTAATTAGTCAGTTTGGAGTGATGAGTCAGTTTTTAGTGAAGAGACACTTTGGGGTGATGGGTCAGTTTATGGTGATGAGTCAGTTTTGGGTGATGGGACAATTTGGGGTGATGGGTCACTTTGGGGTGATGAATCAGTTTGGGATGATGTGTCAGTTTGGGGTGATGAGTCAGTGGGACATGCGTCAGTTTGGGATGATGAGTCAATTTGGTTTGATTGGTCAGTTTGGGGTGATGGATCAATTTGGGGTGATGAGTCAGTTTGGAATGATGAGTATGTTTTTGTTGATGAGTCAGTTTGGGGTGATGGGTTAGTTTGGGGTGATGAGTCAGTTTCGGGTGATGGGTCGGTCTAGTGTGATGTGTTACTTTGGGGTGATGATTACTTTGCGGTGAAGATTCAATTTGGGGTGATGGTTCAGTTTGGGGTGATGCGTCAGTTTGGGCCGATGAGTTAGTTTGGGGTGATTATACAGTTTGAAATGATGCGTCAGTTTGTGGCGATGAGTCAGTTTAGGGTGATTATTCAGGTTGTGGTGATAGGTCAATTTGGGGTGATGAGTCAGTTTGGGTTAATGCGTCAATTTGGGGTGATAAGTCAGTTTGTGGGTGATGCGTCAGTTTGGCGTGATGGATCAGTTTGGGGTGATGAGTCAGTTTGGGGCCATGAGTCAGTTTGGGGCCATGAGTCAGTTTGGGGTGACGAGTCAGTTTGCGGTGATGGGTCAGTTTGGGCTGATGGGTCAGTTTCGGGTGAAGAGTCAGTCGGAGATGATGAGTCAGTTTGGGGTGATGGGTCAATTAGGGGTGATGAGTCAGTTTGTGGTAGTGAGACAGTTTGGAGTGATGGGTCTGTTTTGCTCATGGGTCAGTTTGGGTTAATGTGTCAGTTTGTGGTGATGAGTCTGTTTGGGTTGATGGGTAAGTTTGGGGTGATGGGTCAGTTCGGGTTGATGAGTCAGATTGGAGTGATGAGTCAGTTTTTGGTGAAGAGACACTTTGGGGTGATGTGTCAGTTTATGGTGATGAGTCAGTTTTGGGTGATGGGTCAGTTTGGAGTGATGAGTATGTTTTTGGTGATGAGTCAGATTGGGGTGATGGGTCAGTATGTCGGTAAAAGTCAGTTTGGTGAGATGAGTCAATTTGCGGTGATGGGTTAGTTTTGGGTGATGGGTCAATATGGGATGAATAGTCAGTTTGGAGTCATGAGTCAGTTTTTGGTGATGGGTCAGTTTGGGGTGATGGGTCACGATGGTGTGATGAGTCAGTTTGGGGTGATGGGTCAATTTGGGCTGATGGGTCATTTTGGGATAATGAGTCAGTTAGGAGTGATGGGTATATTTTTTGTGAAGGCTCAGTTTGGATTAATGGGTTCGTTTGTGGTGATGATTAAATTCGGGTTGATGGGTCAGTTTGATGGAGGTGTGTCAGTTTGGGGTGATGAGTCTGTTTTGGTTGATGGGTAAGTTTGGTGTGATGGGTCTGTTTGCGGTAATGAGTCAGTTTGGAGTGATGAGTCAGTTTTTAGTGAAGAGACACTTTGGGGTGATAGGTCAGTTTATGGTGATGAGTCAGTTTTGGGTGATGGGACAATTTGGGGTGATGGGTCAGTTTAGGGTGATGAATCAGTTTGGGGTGATGTGTCAGTTTGGGGTGATGAGTCAGTGGGGGATGCGTCAGTTTGGGATGATGAGTCAGTTTGGGTTGATTGCTCAGTTCGGGGTGATGGATCAATTTGGGGTGATGAGTCAGTTTGGAATGATGAGAATGTTTTTGCTGATGAGGCAGTTTGGGGTGATGGGTCAGTATGGGGTGAAGAGTCAGTTAGGGGTGATGGGTCAGTTTGGGGTGATGAGTCAGTTTCGGGTGATGGGTCGGTTTAGGGTGATGTGTTACTTTGGGGTGCTGATTACTTTGCGGTGAAGATTCAATTTGGGTTGATTGTTCAGTTTGGAGTGATGCGTCCGTTTGGGGCGATGAGTCAGTTTGGGGTGATTATTCAGTTTGGGGTGATGCGTTAGTTTGGCGTGATGGATCAGTTTGGGCTGATGAGTCAGTTTGGGGCCATGAGTCAGTTTGGGGCCATGAGTCACTTTGGGGTGATGAGTCAATTTGCGGTGATGGGTCAGTTTGGGCTGATGGGTCAGTTTTGGGTGAAGAGTCAGTCGGAGATGATGAGTCAGTTTGGGCTGATGGGTCAATTTGGGGTGATGAGTCAGTTTGGGGTAGTGAGTCAGTTTGGAGTGATGAGTCAGTTTTTGGTGAAGAGACACTTTGGGGTGATGTGTCAGTTTATGGTGATGAGTCAGTTTTGGGTGATGGGTCAGTTTGGGGTGATGGGTCAGTCGGAGATGATGAGTCAGTTTGGGGTGATGGGTAAGTTTGAGGTGATGAGTCAGTTTGGGGTGATGAGTCAGTTTGGAGTGATGAGTCAGTTTTTGGTGAAGAGACACTTTGGGGTGATGGGTCAGTTTTTGGTGATGAGTCAGTTTTGGGTGATGGGTCAGTTTGGAGTGATGAGTCAGTGGGGAGATGCATCTTTGTGGGATGATGAGTCAGTTTGGGTTGATTGGTCAATTTGGGCTGATGGGTCAATTTGTGGTGATGAGTCATTTTGGAGTGATGAGTATGTTTTTGGTGATCAGTCAGTTTGGGGTGATGGGTCAGTATGGGGGTAAAAGTCAGTTTGGGGTGATGGGTCAGTTTGGGGTGATGAGTCAGTTTCGGGTGATGGGTCAGTTTAGGGTGATGGGTTACTTTGGAGTGCTGATTACTTTGGGGTGAAGATTCAATTTGGGGTGATGGTTCAGTTTGGTGTGATGCATCAGTTTTGTGTGATGCGTCAGTTTGGGGTGATGAGTCAGTTTGGTGAGATGAGTAAGTTTGCGGTGATGGGTCAGTTTTGGGTGATGGGTCAAAATGGGATGAATAGTCAGTTTGGAGTCATGAGTCATTTTTGGTGATGGGTCAGTTTGGGGTGATGGGTCACGATGGTGTGATGAGTCAGTTTGGGGTGATGGGTCAATTTGGGCTGATGGGTCAGTTTGGGGTAATGAGTCAGTTTGGAGTGATGGGTTAGTTTTTTGTGATGTGTCAGTTTGGGTTAATGGGTCAGTTTTTGGTGATGATTAAATTAGGGGTGATGGGTCAGTTTGTGGTGGTGCGTCAGTTTGTGGTGATGAGACTGTTTGGGTTGATGAGTCAGTTTGGGGTGATGGGTCAGTTTGGGGTGATGAGTCAGTTTGGAGTGATGAGTCAGTTTTTGGTGAAGAGACACTTTGGGGTGATGGGTCAGTTTATGGTGATGAGTCATTTTTGGGTGATGGGTCAGTTTGGAGTGATGAGTCAGTGGGGAGATGCATCTTTGTGGGATGAGGAGTCAGTTTGGGTTGATTGGTCAGTTTGGGGTGATGGGTCAATTTGTGGTGATGAGTCAGTTTGGAGTGATGAGTATGTTTTTGGTGATCAGTCAGTTTGGGGTGATGGGTCAGTATGGGGGTAAAAGTCAGTTTGGGGTGATGGGTCAGTTTGGGGTGATGAGTCAGTTTCGGGTGATGGGACAGTTTGGGGTGATGGGTTACTTTGGAGTACTGATTACTTTGGGGTAAAGATTCAATTTGGGGTGATGGTTCAGTTTGGTGTGATGCATCAGTTTTGTGTGATGCGTCAGTTTGGGGTGATGAGTCAGTTTCGTGAGATGAGTCAGTTTGCGGTGATGGGTCAGTTTTGGGTGATGGGTCAGTTTGGGGTGATGTGTCACTATGGTATGATGAGTCAGTTTGGGGATGTGGGTCAATTTGGGCTGATGGGTCAGTTTGGGGTAATGAGTCAGTTTGGAGTGATGGGTTAGTTTTTTGTGATGGGTCATTTTGGGTTAATGTGTCAGTTTTTGGTGATGATTAAATTAGGGGTGATGGGTCAGTTTGTGGTGGTGCGTCAGTTTGGTGTGATGATTCTGTTTGGGTTGATGAGTCAGTTTGGGTGAGGGGTCAGTTTGTGGTGATGAGTCAGTTTGGAGTGATGAGTCAGTTTTTGGTGAAGAGTCACTTTGGGGTGATGGGTCAGTTTGTGGTGATGAGTCAATTTTGGTTGATGGGTCAGTTTAGGGTGATGGGTTACTATCGGGTGCTGATTACTTTGGGGTGAAGTTTCAATTTGGGGTGATGGTTCAGTTTGGAGTGATGCGTCAGTTTGGCCTGTTGCATCAGTTTGGGGCCATGAGTCAGTTTGGGGTGATGAGTCAGTTTGCGGTGATGGGTCAGTTTGGGGTGATGGGTCAGTTTGGGGTGAAGAGTCAGTTTGGAGTGACGAGTCAGTTTTTGGTGATGGATCAGTTTGGGGTGATGGGTCAGTCGGGGATGATGAGTCAGTTTGGGGTGATGAGTCAATTTGGGGTGATGACTCAGTTTGGGGTAGTGAGTCAGTTTGGAGTGATGGGTCAGTTTTTGGTCATGGGTCAGTTTGTGTTAATGAGTCATTTTGTGGTGATGAATCAGTATGGGGTGATGGGTCAGTTTGTGGAGTTGCGTCAGATTGAGGTGATGAATCTGTTTGGGTCAGTATGGGGGGAAAAGGCAGTTTGGGGTGATGGGTCAGTTTGGGGTGATGAGTCAGTTTCGGGTGATGGGTCAGTTTAGGGTGATGGATTACTTTGGGGTGCTGATTACTTTGGGGTGAAGATTCAATTTGGGGTGATGGTTCAGTTTGGTGAGATGCATCAGTTTTGTGTGATGCGTCAGTTTAGTGAGATGAGTCAGTTTGCGATGATGGGTCAGTTTTGGGTGATGGGTCAGTTTGGGGTGATGGGTCACTATGGTGTGATGAGTCAGTTTGAGGTGATGGGTCAATTTGGGCTGATGGGTCAGTTTGGGGTAATGAGTCAGTTTGGAGTGATGGATCAATTTGGGCTGATGGGTCAGTTTGGGGTAATGAGTCAGTTTGGAGTGATGGGTTACTTTTTGTGATGGGTCAGTTTGGGTTCATGGGTCAGTTTGTGGTGATGATTAAATTTGGGGTGATGGGTCAGTTTGTGGTGGTGCGTCAGTTTCGGGTCATGAGTCTATTTGGGTTGATGAGTCAGTTTGGGGTGATGGGTCAGTTTGGGGTGATGAGTCAGTTTGGAGTGATGAGTCAGTTTGGAGTGATGAGTCAGTTTTTGGTGAAGAGTCACTTTGGGGGTGATTGTTCAGTTTGTGGTGGTGAGTCAATTTTGGGTGATGGGTCAGTTTTTTGTGATGGGTCAGTTTGGGTTCATGGGTCAGTTTGTGGTGATGAGTCAATTTTGGGTGATGGGACAATTTGGGGTGATTTGTCAGTTTGTGGTGATGAGTCAATTTTGGGTGATGGGTCAGTTTTGGGTGATGAGTCAGTTTGGTGTGATGAGTCAGTTTGGAGTGATGGGTCAGTTTGGGCGATGAGTCAGTTTGTGGTGATGAGTCAGTTTGGGGTAATGGTTCAGTTTGTGGTGATGGGTCAGCTTTGGGTGATGGGTCAGTTTGGGGTGATGGGTCAGTTTAGGGTGATGGGCCAGTTTTGGGTGATGGGTCAGTTTGTGGGTGATGAGTCGGTTTGGTGAAATGTGTCAATTTTTGGTCATGAGTCTCTTTGAGGTGATGCGTCAGTTTGGGGTGATGAATCAGTTTGAGGTGATGGGTCAGGTTGGGGTGATGAGTCAGTTTGGAGTGATGAGTCAGTTTTTGGTGATGAGTCATTTGTGGTAATGGGTCAGTATGGGGTGAAGAGTCAATTTGTGGGGATCGGACAATTTGGGGTGATGGATCAGTTTAGGGTGATGAATCAGTTTTGCATGATGGGTCAGTTTGGGGCGATGAGTCAGTGGGGAGATTTGTCAGTTTGGGATGATGAGTCAGTTTGGTTGATTGGTCAGTTTGGGGAGATGGGTCAATTTGGTGTGATGAGTCAGTTTGGAGTGATTAGTATGTTTTTGGTGATGAGTCAGTTTGGGGTGATGGGTCAGTATGGGGTGAAGAATCAGTTTGGGGTGATGGGTCACTTTGGGGTGATGAGTCAGTTTGGGGTGATGGGTCAGTTTAGGTTGATGGGTTAGTTTGAGGTGATGGGTCAGTTTGGGGTGAAGAGTCAGTTTGGGGTGAAGAGTCAGTTTGGGGTGAAGAGTCAGTTTGGAGTAATGAGTCCGTTTTTGGTGAAGAGTCACTTTGGGGTGATGGATCAATTGGGGTGATGGGTCAGTTTGGAGTAATGAGTCAGTTTGGAGTGATGGGTCAGTTTTTGGTGATGGGTCACTTTGGATTAATGGTTCAGTTTATTGTGATCTGTCAGTTTTGGGTGATGGCTCAGTTTGTGGTGGTGCCTCAGTTTGTGGTGATGAGTCAGTTTTGGGTGATGGGACATTTGAGGTGATGGGTCAGTTTGAGGTGATGAATCAGTTTGGGGTGATGGGTCAGTTTTTGGTGATGAATCAGTTTGGGGTGATGGGTCAGTCGGGGAAGATGAGTCAGTTTGGGGTGATGAGTCAATTTGGGGTGATGAGTCAGTTTGGGGCAGTGAGTCAGTTTGGAGTGATGGGTCAGTTTTTGGTCATGGGTCAGTTTGGGTTAATGAGTCAGATTGTGGTGATGAATCAGTATGGGGTGATGGGTCAGTTTGTGGAGTTGCGTCAGATTGAGGTGATGAATCTGTTGGGTTGATGGGTCAGTATGGGGGGAAAAGGCAGTTTGGGGTGATGGGTCAGTTTGGGGTGATGAGTCAGTTTCGGGTGATGGGTCAGTTTAGGGTGATGGATTACTTTGGGGTGCTGATTACTTTGGGGTGAAGATTCAATTTGGGGTGATGGTTCTGTTTGGTGAGATGCATCAGTTTTGTGTGATGCGTGAGTTTAGTGAGATGAGTCAGTTTGCGATGATGGGTCAGTTTTGGGTGATGGGTCAGTTTGGGGTGATGGATCATTATGGTATGATGAGTCAGTTTGAGGTGATGGGTCAATTTGGGCTGATGATTCAGTTTGTGGTAATGAGTCAGTTTGGAGTGATGGGACAATTTGGGGTGATGGGTCAGTTTGGGGTGATGAATCAGTTTGGGGTGATGAGTCAGGTTGGGGATGATGAATCAGTGGGGAGATGTGTCAGTTTGTGGTGATGAGTCAGTTTGGGGTGATGGTTGAGGTTGTGGTGATGGGTCAGCTTTGGATGATGGATCAGTTTGCGGTGATGGGTCAGTTTGGGGTGATAAATCAGTTTGGGGTGATGGATCAGTTTGGTGTGATGAGTCAGTTTGGAGTGATGAGTCAGTTTTTGGTGATGAGTCATTTTGTGGTAATGGGTCAGTATGGGGTGATGAGTCAATTTGTGGTGATGGGACAATTTGGGGTGATGGGTCAGTTAAGTTGATGAATCAGTTTTGCTTGATGGGTCAGTTTGGGACGATGAGTCAGTAGGGAGATTTGTCAGTTTGGGATGATGAGTCAGTTTGGGTTGATTGGGCAGTTTGCGGAGATGGGTCAATTTGGTGTGATGAGTCAGTTTGGAGTGATGAGTATGTTTTTGGTGATGAGTCAGTTTGGGGTGATGGGTCCGTATGGGGTGAAGAGGCAGTTTGGGGTGATGAGTCAGTTTGGGGTGATTATTCACTTTGGAGTGATGCGTCAGTTTGGGGCGATGAGTCAGTTTGGGGTGATTATTAAGTTTGGGGTGATAGGTCAATTTGGGGTGATAAGTCAGTTTGGGTTAATTGGTCAATTTCGGGTGATGAGTCAGTTTGTGGGTGATGCGTCAGTTTGGGGTGATGGATCAGTTTGGGGTGATGAGTCAGTTTGGGGAGATGGGTCAGTTTAGGGTGATGGGTTACTATGGGGTGCTGATTACTTTGGGGTGAAGGTTCAATTTGGGGTGATAGTTCAGTTTGGAGTGATGCGTCAGTTTGGCCTGATGCATCAGTTTGGGGCCATGAGTCAGTTTGGGGTGATGCGTCAGTTTGCGGTGATGGGTCAGTTTGGCGTGATGGGTCAGTTTGGGGTGAAGTGTCAGTTTGGAGTGATGAGTCAGTTTTTGGTGATGGGTCACTTTGGATTAATGGTTCAGTTTATTGTGATGTGTCAGTTTTGGGTGATGGCTCAGTTTGTGGTGGTGCCTCAGTTTGTGGTGATGAGTCAGTTTTGGGTGATGGGACAATTTGAGGTGATGGGTCAGTTTGGGGTGATGAATCAGTTTGGGGTGATGGGTCAGTTTTTGGTGATGAATTAGTTTGGGGTGATGGGTCAGTCGGGGATAATGAGTCAGTTTGGGGCCATGAGTCAGTTTGGGGTGATGAGTCAGTTTGCGGTGATGGGTCAGTTTGGCGTGATGGGTCAGTTTGGGGTGAAGTGTCAGTTTGGAGTGATGAGTCAGTTTTTGGTGATGGATCAGTTTGGGGTGATGGGTCAGTCGGGGATGATGAGTCAGTTTGGGGTGATGAGTCAATTTGGAGTGATGAGTCAGTTTGGGGTAGTGAGTCAGTTTGGAGTGATGGGTCAGTTTTTGTCATGGGTCAGTTTGGGTTAATGAGTCAGTTTGTGGTGATGAATCAGTATGGGCTGATGGGTCAGTTTGTGGAGTTGCGTCAGATTGAGGTGTTGAATCTGTTTGGGTTGATGGGTCAGTATGGGGGGAAAAGACAGTTTGGGGTGATGGGTCAGTTTGGGGTGATGAGTCAGTTTCGGGTGATGGGTCAATTTAGGGTGATGGGTTACTTTGGGGTGCTGTTTAATTTGGGGTGAAGATTTAATTTGGGGTGATGGTTCAGTTTGAGTTGATGTGTCAGTTTTATGTGATGCGTCGGTTTGGGTTGATGGGTTAGTTTGAGGTGATGGGTCAGTTTGGGGTGAAGAGTCAGTTTGGAGTAATGAATCCGTTTTTGGTGAAGAGTCACTTTGGGGTGATGGATCAATTTGGTGTGATGGGTCAGTTTGGAGTAATGAGTCAGTTTGGAGTGATGGGTCAGTTTTTGGTGATGGGTAACTTTGGATTAATGGTTCAGTTTATTGTGATGTGTCAGTTTTGGGTGATGGCTCAGTTAGTGGTGGTGCCTCAGTTTGGGGTGATGTGTCTGTTTGGTTTGATTGGTCAGTTTGGGGTGATGGGTCAGTTTGGGGTGAAGAGTCAGTTTGGAGTAATGAGTCCGTTTTTGTTGAAGAGTCACTTTGGGGTGATGGTTCAATTGGTGGTGATGAGTCAGTTTTGGGTGATGGGACAATTTGAGGTGATGGTTCAGTTTGGGGTGATGAATCAGTTTGGGGTGTTGGGTCAGTTTTTGGTGATGGATCAGTTTGGGGTGATGGGTCAGTCAGGGATGATGAGTCAGTTTGGGGTGATGAGTCAATTTGGGGTGATGAGTCAGTTTGGGGTAGTGAGTCAGTTTGGAGTGATGGGTCATTTTTTGGTCATGGGTCAGTTTGGGTTAATGAGTCAGTTTGTGGTGATGAATCAGTATGGGGTGATGGGTCAGTTTGTGGAGTTGCGTCAGATTGATGTCATGAATCTGTTTGGGTTGATGGGTCAGTATGGGGGGAAAAGGCAGTTTGGGGTGATGGGTCAGTTTGGGGTGATGAGTCAGTTTCGGGTGATGGGTCAGTTTAGGGTGATGGATTACTTTGGGGTGCTGATTATTTTGGGGTGAAGATTTAATTTGGGGTGATGGTTCAGTTTGGTGAGATGCATCAGTTTTGTGTGATGCGTCAGTTTAGTGAGATGAGTCAGTTTGCGATGATGGGTCAGTTTTGGGTGATGGTTCAGTTTGGGGTGATGGGTCACTCTGGTGTGATGAGTCAGTTTGAGGTGATGGGTCAATTTGGGCTGATGGGTCAGTTTGTGGTAATGAGTCAGTTTGGAGTGATGGGTCAATTTGGGCTGATGTGTCAGTTTGGGGTAATGAGTCAGTTTGGAGTGATAGGTTAGTTTTTTGTGATGGGTCAGTTTGGGTGCATGGGTCAGTTAGTGGTGATGATTAAATTTGGGGTGATGGGTCAGTTTGTGGTGGTGCGTCAGTTTGGGGTGATGAGTCTATTTGGGATGATGAGTCAGTTTGGGGTGATGAGTCAGTTTGGAGTGATGAGTCAGTTTTTGGTGAAGAGTCACTTTGGGGGTGATTGTTCAGTTTGTGTGATGAGTCAATTTTGGGTGATAGGTCAGTTTTTTGTGATGGGTCAGTTTGGGTTCATGGGTCAGTTTGTGGTGATGAGTCAATTTTGGGTGATGGGACAAGTTGGGTGATTTGTCAGTTTGTGGTGATGAGTCAATTTTGGGTGATGGGTCAGTTTAGGGTGATGGATCAGTTAGGGGCGATGAATCAGTTTGGGGTGATGGGTCAGTTTGGGGTGATGAATCAGTTTGGGGTGATGGGTCAGTTTTTGGTGATGAATCAGTTTGGGGTGATGGGTCAGTCGGGGATGATGAGTCAGTTTGGGGTGATGAGTCAATTTGGGGTGATGAGTCAGTTTGGGGCTGTGAGTCAGTTTGGAGTGATGGGTCAGTTTTTGGTCATGGGTCAGTTTGGGTTAATGAGTCAGTTTGTGGTGATGAATCAGTATGGGGTGATGGGTCAGTTTGAGAAGTTGCGTCAGATTGAGGTGATGAATCTGTTGGGTTGATGGGTCAGTATGGGGGGAAAAGGCAGTTTGGGGTGATGGGTCAGTTTGGGGTGATGAGTCAGTTTCGGGTGATGGGTCAGTTTAGGGTGATGGATTACTTTGGGGTGCTGATTACTTTGGGGTGAAGATTCAATTTGGGGTGATGGTTCAGTTTGGTGAGATGCATCAGTTTTGTGTGATGCGTCAGTTTAGTGTGATGAGTCAGTTTGCGATGATGGGTCAGTTTTGGGTGATGGGTCAGTTTGGGGTGATGGGTCACTGTGGTGTGATGAGTCAGTTTGAGGTGATGGGTCAATTTTGGCTGGTGGGTCAGTTTATGGTAATGAGTCAGTTTGGAGTGATGGGTCAATTTGGGCTGATGGGTCAGTTTGGGGTGATTAATCAGTTTGGGGTGATGAGTCAGGTTGGGGGTGATGAATCAGTGGGGAGATGTGTCAGTTTGTGGTGATGAGTCAGTTTGGGGTGATGGTTGAGGTTGTGGTGATGGGTCAGCTTTGGATGATGGATCAGATTGCGGTGATGGGTCAGTTTGGGGTGATCAATCAGTTTGGGGTGATGGATCAGTTTGGTGTGATGAGTCAGTTTGGAGTGATGAGTCAGTTTTTGGTGATGAATCATTTTGTGGTAATGGGTCAGTATGGGGTGATGAGTCAATTTGTGGTGATAGGACAATTTGGGGTGATGGGTCAGTTAAGGTGATGAATCAGTTTTGCTTGATGGGTCAGTTTGGGACGATGAGTCAGTAGGGAGATTTGTCAGTTTGGGATGATGAGTCAGTTTGGGTTGATTGGTCAGTTTGGGGAGATGGGTCAATTTGGTGTGATGAGTCAGTTTGGAGTGATGAGTATGTTTTTGGTGATGAGTCAGTTTGGGGTGATGGGTCCGTAAGGGGTGAAGAGGCAGTTTGGGGTGATGAGTCAGTTTAGGGTGATGCGTCAGTTTGGGGCGATGAGTCAGTTTGGGGTGATTATTCAGTTTGGGGTGATAGGTCAATTTGGGGTGATAAGTCAGTTTGGGTTAATTGGTCAATTTCGGGTGATGAGTCAGTTTGTGGGTGATGCGTCAGTTTGGGGTGATGGATCAGTTTGGGGTGATGAGTCAGTTTGGGGAGATGGGTCAGTTTAGGGTGATGGGTTACTATGGGGTGCTGATTACTTTGGGGCGAATTTTCAATTTGGGGTGATGGTTCAGTTTGGAGTGATGCGTCAGTTTGGCCTGATGCATCAGTTTGGGGCCATGAGTCAGTTTGGGGTGATGAGTCAGTTTGCGGTGATGGGTCAGTTTGGCGTTATGGGTCAGTTTGGGGTGAAAGTCAGTTTGGAGTGATGAGTCAGTTTTTGGTGATGGATCAGTTTGGGGTGATGGGTCAGTCGGGGATGATGAGTCAGTTTAGGGTGATGAGTCAATTTGGGGTGATGAGTCAGTTTGGGGTAGTGAGTCAGTTTGGAGTGATGGGTCAGTTTTTGTCATGGGTCACTTTGGGTTAATGAGTCAGTTTGTGGTGATGAATCAGTATGGGGTGATGGGTCAGTTTGTGGAGTTGCGTCAGATTGACGTGTTGAATCTGTTTGGGTTGATGGGTCAGTATGGGGGGAAAAGGCAGTTTGGGGTGATGGGTCAGTTTGGGGTGATGAGTCAGTTTCGGGTGATGGGTCAATTTAGGGTGATGGGTTACTTTGGGGTGCTGTTTAATTTGGGGTGAAGATTTAATTTGGGGTGATGGTTCAGTTTGAGTTGATGTGTCAGTTTTATGTGATGCGTCGGTTTGGGTTGATGGGTTAGTTTGAGGTGATGGGTCAGTTTGGGGTGAAGAGTCAATTTGGGGTGAAGAGTCAGTTTGGAGTAATGAATCCGTTTTTGGTGAAGAGTCACTTTGGGGTGATGGATCAATTTGGGGTGATGGCTCAGTTAGTGGTGGTGCCTAAGTTTGGGGTGATGAGTCTGTTTGGGTTGATGGGTCAGTTTTGGGTGATGGGTCAGTTTGGGGTGAAGAGTCAGTTTGGAGTAATGAGTCCGTTTTTGTTGAAGAGTCACTTTGGGGTGATGGTTCAATTGGTGGTGATGAGTAAGTTTTGGGTGATGGGACAATTTGAGGTGATGGGTCAGTTTGGGGTGATGAATCAGTTCGGGGTGATGGGTCAGTTTTTGGTGATGGATCAGTTTGGGGTGATGGGTCAGTCGGGGATGATGAGTCAGTTTGGGGTGATGAGTCAATTTGGGGTGATGAGTCAGTTTGGGGTGATGAGTCAGTTTCGGGTGATGGGTCAATTTAGGGTGATGGGTTACTTTGGGGTGCTGTTTAATTTGGGGTGAAGATTTAATTTGGGGTGATGGTTCAGTTTGAGTTGATGTGTCAGTTTTATGTGATGCGTCGGTTTGGGTTGATGGGTTAGTTTGAGGTGATGGGTCAGTTTGGGGTGAAGAGTCAGTTTGGGGTGAAGAGTCAGTTTGGAGTAATTAATCCGTTTTTGGTGAAGAGTCCCTTAGGGGAGATGGATCAATTTGGGGTGATGGGTCAGTTTGGAGTAATGAGTCAGTTTGGAGTGATGGGTCAGTTTTTGGTGATGAGTAACTTTGGATTAATGGTTCAGTTTATTGTGATGTGTCAGTTTTGGGTGATGGCTCAGTTAGTGGTGGTGCATCAGTTTGGGGTGATGAGTCTGTTTGGGTTGATGGGTCAGTTTGGGGTGATGGGTCAGTTTGGGGTGAAGAGTCAGTTTGGAGTAATGAGTCCGTTTTTGTTGAAGAGTCACTTTGGGGTGATGGTTCAATTGGTGGTGATGAGTCAGTTTTGGGTGATGGGACAATTTGAGGTGATGGGTCAGTTTGGGGTGATGAATCAGTTTAGGGTGATGGGTCAGTTTTTGGTGATGGATCAGTTTGGCGTGATGGGTCAGTCGGGGATGATGAGTCAGTTTGGGGTGATGAGTCAATTTGGGGTGATGAGTCAGTTTGGGGTAGTGAGTCAGTTTGGAGTGATGGGTCAGTTTTTGGTCATGGGTCAGTTTGGGTTAATGAGTCAGTTTGTGGTGATGAATCAGTATGGGGAGATGGGTCAGTTTGTGGAGTTGCGTCAGATTGAGGTGTGAATCTGTTTGGGTTGATGGGTCAGTATGGGGGGAAAAGGCAGTTTGGGGTGATGGGTCAGTTTGGGGTGATGAGTCAGTTTCGGGTGATGGGTCAGTTTAGGGTGATGGATTACTTTGGGGTGCTGGTTACTTTGGGGTGAAGATTCAATTTGGGGTGATGGTTCAGTTTGGTGAGATGCATCAGTTTTGTGTGATGCGTCAGTTTAGTGGGATGAGTCAGTTTGCGATGATGGGTCATTTTTGGGTGATGGTTCAGTTTGGGGTGATGGGTCACTCAGGTGTGATGAGTCAGTTTGAGGTGATGGGTCAATTTGGGCTGATGGGTCAGTTTGTGGTAATGAGTCAGTTTGGAGTGATGGGTCAATTTGGGCTGATGGGTCAGTTTGGGGTCATGAGTCAGTTTGGAGTGATCGGTTAGTTTTTTGTGATGGGTCAGTTTGGGTTCATGGGTCAGTTTGTGGTGATGATTAAATTTGGGGTGATGGGTCAGTTTGTGGTGGTGCGTCAGTTTGGGGTGATGAGTCTATTTGGGTTGATGAGTCAGTTTGGGGTGATGAGTCAGTTTGGAGTGATGAGTCAGTTTTTGGTGAAGAGTCACTTTGGGGGTGATTGTTCAGTTTGTGGTGATGAGTCAATTTTGGGTGATAGGTCAGTTTTTTTGATGGGTCAGTTTGGGTTCATGGGTCAGTTTGTGGTGATGAGTCAATTTTGGGTGATGGGACAAGTTGGGTGATTTGTCAGTTTGTGGTGATGAGTCAATTTTGGGTGATGGGTCAGTTTAGGGTGATGGGTCAGTTAGGGGTGATGAATCAGTTTGGGGTGATGGGTCAGTTTGGGGTGATGAGTCAGTGGGAGATGTGTCAGTTTGGTGTGATGAGTCAGTTTGGAGTGATGGGTCAGTTTGGGCGATGAGTCAGTTTGTGGTGATCAGTCAGTTTGGGGTGATGGTTCAGTTTGTGGTGATGGGTCAGCTTTGGGTGATGGGTCAGTTTGGGGTGATGGGTCAGTTTAGGGTGATGGGCCAGTTTTGGGTGATGGGTCGGTGTGTGGGTGATGAGTCGGTTTGGTGAAATGTGTCAATTTTTGGTCATGAGTGTCTTTGAGGTGATGCGTCAGTTAGGGGTGATGAATCAGTTTGAGGTGATGGGTCAGTTTGGGGTGATGTGTCAGTTTGGAGTGATGAGTCAGTTTGTGGTGATGAGTCATTTGTGGTAATGGGTCAGTATGGGGTGAAGTGTCAATTTGTGGTGATGGGACAATTTGGGGTGATGGATCAGTTTAGGGTGATGAATCAGTTTTGCATGATGGGTCAGTTTGGGGCGATGAGTCAGTGGGGAGATCTGTCAGTTTGGGATGATGAGTCAGTTTGGTTGATTGGTCAGTTTGGGGAGATGGGTTAATTTGGTGTGATGAGTCAGTTTGGAGTGATTAGTATGTTTTTGGTGATGAGTCAGTTTGGGGTGATGGGTCAGTATGGGGTGAAGAATCAGTTTGGGGTGATGGGTCACTTTGGGGTGATGAGTCAGTTTGGGGTGATGGGTCAGTTTAGGTTGATGGGTTACTTTGGGGTGCTGATTAATTTGGGGTGAAGATTTAATTTGGGGTGATTGTTCAGTTTGTGTTGATGTGTCAGTTTTATGTGATGCGTCAGTTTGGGTTGATGGGTTAGTTTGAGGTGATGGGTCAGTTTGGGGTGAAGAGTCAGTTTGGGGTGAAAAGTCAGTTTGGCGTGATGGATCAATTTGGGGTGATGGGTCAGTTTGGAGTAATGAGTCAGTTTGGAGTGATGGGTCAGTTTTTGGTGATGATTAAATTAGGGGTGATGGGTCAGTTTGTGGTGGTGCGTCAGTTTGGTGTGATGAGTCTGTTTGGGTTGATGAGTCAATTTGGGGTGATGGGTCAGTTTGGGGTGATGAGTCAGTTTGGAGTGATGAGTCAGTTTTTGGTGAAGAGACACTTTGGGGTGATGTGTCAGTTTATGGTGATGAGTCATTTTTGGGTGATGGGTCAGTTTGGAGTGATGGGTCAGTTTGGAGTAATGAGTCAGTTTGGAGTGATGGGTCAGTTTTTGGTGATGGGTCACTTTGGATTAATGGTTCAGTTTATTGTGATGTGTCAGTTTTGGGTGATGGCTCAGTTTGTGGTGGTGCCTCAGTTTGGGGTGATGAGTCTGTTTGGATTGATGGGTCAGTTTGGGGTGATGGGTCAGTTTGTGGTGAAGAGTCAGTTTGGAGTAATGAGTCCGTTTTTGTTGAAGAGTCACTTTGGGGTGAAGGTTCAATTTGTGGTGATGAGTCAGTTTTGGGTGATGGGACAATTTGAGGTGATGGGTCAGTTTGGGGTGATGAATCAGTTTGGGGTGATGGGTCAGTTTGGGGTGATGAGTCAGTGTGGATTGATTGGTCGGTTTGGGGTGATGGGTCAGTTTGGAGAGATGAGTCAGTTTGGAGTGATGAGTTTGTTTTCGGTGAAATGTCAGTTTGGGGTGATGGGTCAGTTTGGGATGATGGGGCAGTTGGGGTGATGGGTCTGTTCAGGGTGATGGGCCAGTTTGGAGTGATGGGTCAGTTTGTGGGTGATGAGTCGGTTTGGTGAAATAAGTCAGTTTTTGGTCATGAGCCTGTTTGGGGTGGTGCTTCAGTTTGGGATGGTGCATCAGATTGGGGCGATGAGTCAGTTTGGGGTGATTATTCAGTTTGGAGTGATTCGTAAGTTTGGGGCGATGAGTCAGTTTGGGGTGATTATTCAGTTTGGGTTAATTCGTCAATTTGGGGTGATGAGTCAGTTTGTGGGTGATGCGTCAGTTTGGGGTGATGGATCAGTTTGTGGTGATGAGTCAGTTTGGGGTGGTGGGTCAGTTTAGGGTGATGGGTTACTTTGGGGTGCTGATTACTTTGTGGTGAAGATTCAATTTGTGGTGATGGTTCAGTTTGGGGTGATGCATCAGTTTGGTGTGATGCGTCAGTTTGGGGCCATGAGTCAGTTTGGGGTGATGAGTCAGTTTGCGGTGATGGGTCAGTTTGAGGTGATGGGTCAGTTTGGGGTGAAGAGTCAGTTTGGAGTGATGAGTCAGTTTTTGGTGATGGGTCAGTTTGGGGTGATGGGTCAGTCGGAGATGATGAGTCAGTTTGGTGTGATGGGTCAATTTGAGGAGATGATTCAGTTTGGGGTAGTCAGTCAGTTTGGAGTGATGGGTCAGTTTTTGGACATGGGTCAGTTTGGGTTAATGGGTCAGTTTGTGGTGATGAGTCAGTTTCGGGTGATGGGTCAGTTTGTGGAGGTGCGTCAGACTGAGGTGATGAATCTCTTTGGGTTGATGGGTAAGTTTGGGGTGATGAGTCAGTTTGGGGTGATGAGTCAGTTTGGAGTGATGAGTCAGTTTTTGGTGAAGAGACACTTTGGGGTGATGGGTCAGTTTATGGTGATGAGTCAGTTTTGGGTGATGGGCCAGTTTGGAGTGATGAGTCAGTGGGGAGATGCATCTTTGTGGGATGATGTGTCAGTTTGGGTTGATTGGTCAGTTTGGGCTGATGGGTCAGTTTGGGGGTAAAAGCCAGTTTGGGGTGATGGGTCAGTTTGGGGTGATGAGTCAGTTTCGGGTGATGGGTCAGTTTAGGGTGATGGATTACTTTGGGGTGCTGATTACTTTGGGGTGAAGATTCAATTTGGGGTGATGGTTCAGTTTGGTGTGATGCATCAGTTTTGTGTGATGCGTCAGTTTGGGGTGATGAGTCAGTTTGGTGAGATGAGTAAGTTTGCGGTGATGGGTCAGTTTTGGGTGATGGGTCAATAAGGAATGAATAGTCAGTTTGGAGTCATGAGTCATTTTTGGTGATGGGTCAGTTTGGTGTGATGGGTCACTATGGTGTGATGAGTCAGTTTGGGGTGATGGGTCAATTTGGGCTGATGGGTCAGTTTGGGATAATGAGTCAGTTTCGAGTGATGGGTTAGTTTTTTGTGATGGGTCAGTTTGGGTTAATGGGTCAGTTTTTGGTGATGATTAAATTAGGGGTGATGGGTCAGTTTGTGCTGGTGAGTCAGTTTGTGGTGATGAGTCTGTTTGGGTTGATGAGTCAGTTTGGGGTGATGGGTCAGTTTGGGGTGACGAGTCAGTTTGGAGTGATGAGTCAGTTTTTGGTGAAGAGACACTTTGGGGTGATGTGTCAGTTTATGGTGATGAGTCATTTTTGGGTGATGGGTCAGTTTGGAGTGATGAGTCAGTGGGGAGATGCATCTTTGTGGGATGATGAGTCAGTTTGGGTTGATTGGTCAGTTTGGGGTGATTGGTCAATTTATGGTGATGAGTCAGTTTGGAGTGATGAGTATGTTTTTGCTGATCAGTCAGTTTGGGGTGATGGGTCAGTATGGGGGTAAAAGTCAGTTTGGGGTGATGGGTCAGTTTGGGGTGATGAGCCAGTTTCGGGTGATGGGACAGTTTAGGCTGATGGGTTACTTTGGAGTACTGATTATTTTGGGGTAAAGATTCAATTTGGGGTGATGGTTCAGTTTGGTGTGATGCATCAGTTTTGTGATGCGTCAGTTTGGGGTGATGAGTCAGTTTCGTGAGATGAGTCAGTTTGCGGTGATGGGTCAGTTTTGGGTGATGGGTCAGTTTGGGGTGATGGGTCACTATGGTGTGATGAGTCAGTTTGGGGATGTGGGTCAATTTGGGCTGATGGGTCAGTTTGGGGTAATGAGTTAGTTTGGAGTGATGGGTTAGTTTTTTGTGATGGGTCATTTTGGGTTAATGGGTCAGTTTTTGATGATGATTAAATTAGGGGTGATGGGTCAGTTTGTGGTGGTGCGTCAGTTTGGTTTGATGAGTCTGTTTGGGTTGATGAGTCAGTTTGGGGTGATGGGTCAGTTTGGGGTGATGAGTCAGTTTGGAGTGATGAGTCAGTTTTTGGTGAAGAGTCACTTTGGGGTGATGGGTCAGTTTGTGATGATGAGTCAATTTTGGTTGATGGGTCAGTTTTTTGTGATGGGTCAGTTTAGGTTCATGAGTCAGTTTGTGGTGATGAGTCAATTTTGGGTGATGGGACAATTTGGGGTGATGGGTCAGTTTGGGTTGATGAATCAGTTTGGGGTGATGAGTCAGTTTGCGATGATGAATCAGTGGGGAGAGGTGTCAGTTTGTGGTGATGAGTCAGTTTGGGGTGATGGTTGAGGTTGTGGTGATGGGTCAGCTTTGGATGATGGATCAGTTTGTGGTGATGAGTCTGTTTGGGTTGATGAGTCAGTTTGGGGTGGTGGGTCAGTTTGGGGTGATGAGTCAGTTTGGAGTGATGGGTTAGTTTTTTTTGATGGGTCATATTGGGTTAATGGGTCAGTTTTTGGTGATGATTAAGTTAGGGGTGATGGGTCAGTTTGTGGTGTTGCGTCAGTTTGGTGTGATGAGTCTGTTTGGGTTGATGAGTCAGTTTGGGGTGATAGGTCAGTTTGGGGTGATGAGTCAGTTTGGAGTGATGAGTCAGTTTCTGGTGAAGAGTCACTTTGGGGTGATGGGTCAGTTTATGATGATGAGTCAATTTTGGTTGATGGGTCAGTTTTTTGTGATGGGTCAGTTTGGGTTCATGGGTCAGTTTGTGGTGATGAGTCAATATTGGGTGATGGGACAATTTGGGGTGATGGGTCAGTTTGGGTTGATGAATCAGTTTGGGGTGATGAGTCAGTTTGGGATGATGAATCAGTGGGGAGATGTGTCAGTTTGTGGTGATGAGTCAGTTTGGGGTGATGGTTGAGGTTGTGGTGATGGGTCAGCTTTGGATGATGGATCAGTTTGCGGTGATGGGTCAGTTTGGGGTGATAAATCAGTTTGGGGTGATGGGTCAGTTTGGGGTGATGAGTCAGTTTGGAGTGCTGAGTCAGTTTTTGGTGATGAGTCATTTTGTGGTAATGTATCAGTATGGGGTGATTTGTCAATTTGTGGTGATGGGACAATTTGGGGTGATGGGTCAGTTAAGGTGATGAATCAGTTTTTCTTGATGGGTCAGTTTGGGGCGATGAGTCAGTGGGGAGATTTGTCAGTTTGGGATGATGAGTCAGTTTGGGTTGATTGGTCAGTTTGGGGAGTAGGGTCAATTTGGTGTGATGATTCAGTTTGGAGTGATGAGTATGTTTTTGGTGATGAGTCAGTTTGGGGTGATGGGTCAGTATGGGGTGAAGAGGCAGTTTGGGGTGATGAGTCAGTTTGGGGTGATTATTCACTTTGGGGTGATGCGTCAGTTTGGGGCGATGAGTCAGTTTGGAGTGATTATTCAGTTTGGGGTGATAGGTCAATTTGTGGTGATAAGTCAGTTTGGGTTAATTGGTCAATTTCGGGTGATGAGTCAGTTTGTGGGTGATGCGTCAGTTTGGGGTGATGGATCAGTTTGGGGTGATGAGTCAGTTTGGGGAGATGGGTCAGTTTAGGGTGATGGGTTACTATGGGGTGCTGATTACTTTGGGGTGAAGTTTCAATTTGGGATGATTGTTCAGTTTGGAGTGATGCGTCAGTTTGGCCTGATGCATCAGTTTGGGGCCATGAGTCGGTTTGGGGTGATGAGTCAGTTTGTGGTGATGGGTCAGTTTGGCTTGATGGGTCAGTTTGGGGTGAAGAATCAGTTTGGAGTGATGAGTCAGTTTTTGGTGATGGATCAGTTTGGGGTGATGGGTCAGTCGGGGATGATGAGTCAGTTTGGGGTGATGAGTCAGTTTGGGGTGATGAGTCAGTTTGGGGTAGTGAGTCAGTTTGGAGTGATGGGTCAGTTTTTGGTCATGGGTCAGTTTGGGTTAATTAGTCAGTTTGTGGTGATGAATCAGTATGGGGTGATGGGTCAGTTTGTGGAGTTGCGTCAGATTGAGGTGATGAATCTGTTTGGGTTGATGGGTCAGTGTGGGGGGAAAAGGCAGTTTGGGGTGATGGGTCAGTTTGGGGTGATGAGTCAGTTTCGGGTGATGGGTCAGTTTAAGGTGATGGATTACTTTGGGGTGCTGATTACTTTGGGGTGAAGATTCAATTTGGGGTGATGGTTCAGTTTGGTGAGATGCATCAGTTTTGTGTGATGCGTCAGTTTAGTGAGATGAGTCAGTTTGCGATGATGGGTCAGTTTTTGTTGATGGGTCAGTTTGGGGTGATGGGTCACTATGGTGTGATGAGTCAGTTTGAGGTGATGGGTCAATTTGGGCTGATGGGTCAGTTTGTGTTAATGAGTCAGTTTGGAGTGATGGGTCAATTTGGGCTGATGGGTCATTTTGGGGTAATGAGTCAGTTTGGAATGATGGGTTAGTTTTTTGTGATGGGTCAGTATGGGTTCATGGGTCAGTTTGTGGTGATGATTAAATTTGGGGTGATGGGTCAGTTTGTGGTGGTGCGTCAGTTTGGGGTGATGAGTCTATTTGGGTTGATGAGTCAGTTTGGGGTGATGGGTCAGTTTGGGGTGATGAGTCAGTTTGGAGTGATGAGTCAGTTTTTGGTGAAGAGTCAATTTGGGGGTGATTGTTCAGTTTGTGGTGATGAGTCAATTTTGGGTGATGGGTCAGGTTTTTGTGATGGGTCAGTTTGGGTACATTGGTCAGTTTGTGGTGATGAGTCAATTTTGGGTGATGGGACAATTTGGGGTGATTTGTCAGTTTGTGGTGATGAGTCAATTTTGGGTGATGGGTCAGTATAGGGTGATGGGTCAGTTAGGGGTGATGAATCAGTTTGGGGTGATGGGTCAGTTTGGGGTGATGAGTCAGTGGGGAGATGTGTCAGTTTGGTGTGATGAGTCAGTTTGGAGTGATGGGTCAGTTTGGGCGATGAGTCAGTTTGAGGTGATGGGTCATTTTGGGGTGATGAGTCAGTTTGGAGTGATGAGTCAGTTTTTGGTGAAGAGTCATTTGTGGTAATGGGTCAGTATGGGGTGAAGAGACAATTTGTGGTGATGGGACAATTTGGGGTGATGGATCAGTTTAGGGTGATGAATCAGTTTTGCATGATGCGTCAGTTTGGGGCGATGAGTCAGTGGGGAGATTTGTCAGTTTGGGATGATGAGTTAGTTTGGTTGATTGGTCAGTTTGGGGAGATGGGTCAATTTGGTGTGATGAGTCAGTTTGGAGTGATTAGTATGTTTTTGTTGATGAGTCAGTTTGGGGTGATGGGTCAGTATGGGGTGAAGAATCAGTTTGGGGTGATGGGCCACTTTGGGGTGATGAGTCAGTTTGGGGTGATGGGTCAGTTTAGGTTGATGGGTTATTTTGGGGTGCTGATTAATTTGGGGTGAAGATTTAATTTGGGGTGATGGTTCAGTTTGAGTTGATGTGTCAGTTTTATGTGATGCGTCAGTTTGGGTTGATGGGTTAGTTTGAGGTGATGGGTCAGTTTGGGGTGAAGAGTCAGTTTGGGGTGAAGAGTCAGTTTGGAGTAATGAGTCCGTTTTTGGTGAAGAGTCACTTTGGGGTGATGGATCAATTTGGGGTGATGGGTCAGTTTGGAGTAATGAATCAGTTTGGAGTGATGGGTCAGTTTTTGGTGATGGGTCACTTTTGATTAATGGTTCAGTTTATTGTGATGTGTCAGTTTTGGGTGATGGCTGAGTTTGTGCTGGTGCCTCAGTTTGGGGTGATGAGTCTGTTTGGGTTGATGGGTCAGTTTGCGGTGATGGGTCAGTTTGGGGTGAAGATTCAGTTTGGAGTAATGAGTCCGTTTTTGTTGAAGAGTCACTTTGGGGTGATGGTTCAATTTGTGGTGATGAGTCAGTTTTGGGTGATGGGACAATTTGAGGTGATGGGTCAGTTTGGGGTGATGAATCATTTTGGGGTGATGGGTCAGTTTGGGGTGATGAGTCAGTGTGGAGATGCGTCAGTTTGGGATGATGAGTCAGTTTGGATTGATTGGTCGGTTTGGGGTGATGGGTCAGTTTGGAGAGATGAGTCAGTTTGGAGTGATGAGTATGTTTTTAGTGAAACATCAGTTTGGGGTGATGGGTCAGTTTGGGATGATGGGGCAGTTGGGGTGATGGGTCTGTTCAGGGTGATGTGCCAGTTTGGAGTGATGGGTCAGTTTGTGGGTGATGAGTCGGTTTGGTGAAATGGGTCAATTTTTGGTCATGAGCCTGTTTGGGGTGGTGTTTCAGTTTGGGATGGTGCATCAGATTGGGGCGATGAGTCAGTTTGGGGTGATTATTCAGTTTGGAGTGATTAGTAAGTTTGGGGCGATGAGTCAGTTTGGGGTGATTATTCAGTTTGGGGTGATGGTTCAATTTGGTGTGATGAGTCAGTTTGGGGAGATTGGTCAATTTGGAGTGATGATTCAGCTTTTGGTGATGGGTCAGTTTGCGGTGATGGGTCGTCGGGGATGATGAGTCAGTTTGGGGTGATGAGTCAATTTGGGCTGATGAGTCATTTTTTGGTAATGAGTCAGTTTCGAGTGATGGGTCAGTTTTTGGTCATGGGTCAGTTTAGGTTAATGGGTCAGTTTGTGGTTATGAGTCAGTTTGGGGTGATGGGGCAGTTTGTGGAGGTGCGTCAGTTTGGGGTGATGAGTCTGTTTGTGTTGATGGGTAAGTTTGGGGTGATGGGTCAGTTTGAGGTGATGAATCTGTTTGTGGTGATGGGTCAGTTTGGGTTGATGAGTCAGTGGGGAGATGCGTCAGTTTGGGATGATGAGTCAGTTTGGGTTGATTGGTCAGTTTGGGGTGATGGGTCAATTTGGGGTGATGAGTCAGTTTGGAGTAATGAGTATGTTTTTGGTGATGAGTCAGTTTGGGGTGATAGGTCAGTATGAGGTGAAGTGTCAGTTTGGGGTGATGGGTCAGTTTGGGATGATGAGTCAGTTTTGGTTGATTGGTCAGTTTGGGGTGATGGGTTACTTTGGGGTGCTGATTACTTTGGTGTGAAGAATTAATTTGGGGTGATATTTCAGTTTGGGGTGATGCGTCAGTTTGGTGTGATGCGTCAGTTTGGGGCGATGAGTCAGTTTGGGGTGCTGGGTCAGTTTGTGGTGGTGCGTCAGTTTGGGATGATGAGTCTGTTTGGTGAAATGTGTCAATTTTTGGTTATGAGTCTGTTTCGGGTGGTGCCTCAGTTTGGGGTGATGGGTCAGTTTGGGCGATGAGTCAGTTTGTGGTGATGAGTCAGTTTGGGGTGATTGGTCAGTTTGTGGTGATGAGTCAATTTTGGGTGATGGGTCAGTTTATTGTGATGGGTCAGTTTGCCTTAATGGGACAGTTTGTGCTGATGAGTCAATTTTGGGTGATCGGACAATTTAGGGTGATGGGTCAGTTAGGGCTGATGAATCAGTTTGGGGTGATGGGTCAGTCTGGGGTGATGAGTCACTGGGGAGATGCGTCAGTTTGGTCTGATGAGTCAGTTTGGGGTGATGGTTCAGTTTGGGGTGATGGGTCAGCTTGGGGTGAAGGGTCAGTTTGCGTTGATGGGTCAGTTTAGGGTGATGGGCCAGTTTGGAGTGATGGGTCAGTTTGTGGGTGATGAGTCCATTTGGTGAAATGTGTCAATTTTTGGTTATGAGTCTGTTTGGGGTGGTGCCTCAGTTTGGGGTGATGGGTCAGTTTGGGCGATGAGTCAGTTTGTGGTGATGAGTCAGTTTGGGGTGATGGTTCAGGTTGTGGTGATGGGTCATATTTGGGTGATGGGTCAGTTTGGGGTGATGGGTCAGTTTAGGGTGACGGGCCAGTTTTGGGTGATGGGACAGTTTGTGGGTGGTGAGTCGGTTTGGTGAAATGTGTCAATTTTTGGTCATGAGTCTGTTTGGTGTGGTGCGTCAGTTTGGGCTTATGAATCACTTTGGGGTGATGGGTCAGTTTGGGGTGATGAGTCAGTTTGGAGTGATGAGTCAGTTTTTGGTGATGAGTCATTTTGTGGGAATGCGTCAGTATGTGGTGATGAGTCAATTTGTGGTGATGGGACAATTTGGGGTGATGGGTCAGTTTAGGGTGAGGAATCAGTTTTGCATGAGGTGTCAGTGTGGGATGAAGAGCCATTTTGGGTTGATTGGTCAGTTTGGGGAGATGGGTCAATTTGGGGTGATCAGTCAGTTTTGAGTGATGAGTATGTTTTTGGTGATGAGTCAGTTTGGTGTGATGGGTCAGTATGGGGTGAAGAGTCAGTTTCGGGTGATGACTCTGTTTGGGTTGATGAGTCAGTTTGGGGTGATGAGTCAGTTTGGTGTGATGGGTCAGTTTTGGGTGATGGGTCAGTTTAGGGTGTTGGGCCAGTTTGGGGTGCTGGGTCAGTTTGTGGGTGATGATTCGGTTTGGTGAAATGTGTAAATTTTTGGTCATGAGTCTGTTTGGGGTGGTGTGTCAGTTTGGGGTGATGAGTCAGTTTGTGGTGATGCGTCATTGTGGGGTGATGAGTCAGTTTGGAGTGATGAGTCAGTTTTTGGTGATGAGTCATTTTGTGGTAAAGGATCAGTATGGGGTGATGAGTCAATTTTTGGGGATCGGACAATTTGGGGTGATGGGTCAGTTTAGTGAGATGAATCAGTTTTGAATGATGGGACAGTTTGGGGTGATGAGTCATTTTGGAGTGATTAGTGTGTTTTTGGTGATGAGTCAGTTTGGGGTGATGGGTCAGTATGGGGTGAAGAGTCAGTTTGGGGTGATGCGTCACTTTGGGGTGATGAGTCAGTTTGGGGTGATGGGTCAGTTTAGGTTCATCGGTTACTTTGGGGTGCTGATTACTTTGGGGTTAAGATTCAATTTGGGGTGATGGTTCAGTTTGGGGTGATGAGTCAGTTTGGAGTGATGAGTCAGTTTTTGGTGATGAGTCATTTTGTGGGAATGCGTCAGTATGTGGTGATGAGTCAATTTGTGGTGATGGGACAATTTGGGGTGATGGGTCAGTTTAAGGTGATGAATCAGTTTTGAATGATGGGACAGTTTGGGGTGATGAGTCAGTTGGGAGATTTGTCAGTTTGGGATGACTTGTCAGTTTGGGTTGATTGGTCAGTTTGGGGAGATGGGTCAATTTGGGGTGATGAGTCATTTTGGAGTGATTAGTATGTTTTTGGTGATGAGTCAGTTTGGGGTGATGGGTCAGTATGGGGTGAAGAGTCAGTTTGGGGTGATGGGTCAGTATGGGGTGAAGAGTCAGTTTGGGGTGATGAGTCTGTTTTGGTTGATGAGTCAGTTTGGGGTGATGTGTCAGTTTGGGGTGATGAGTCAGTTTGATGTGATGTGTAAGTTTGGGGTGATGGGTCAGTTTGGGGTGAAGGGTCAGTTTGGAGTGATGAGTCAGTTTTTGGTGATGGGTCAGTTTGGGGAGATGAGTCACTATGGTGTAATGAGTCAGTTTGGGGTGATGGGTTAACTTGGGGTGATGGGTCAGTTTGGAGTGATGGGTTAGTTTTTTGTGATGGGTCAGTTTGCGTTAATGGGTCAGTTTGTGGTGATGATTAAATTTGGGGTGATGGGTCAGTTTGTGGTGATGTGTCAGTTTGGGGTAATGAGTCAGTTTGGAGTTATGAGTCAGTTTTTGGTTAAGAGTCACTTTGGGGTAATGGGTCAGTTTATGGTGATGAGTCAATTTTGGGGGATGGGTCAGTTTTTTGTGATGGGTCAGTTTGGGTTAATGGGTCAGTTTGTGGTGATGTGTCAATTTTGGGTGATGGGACAATTTGGGGTGATGGGTCAGTTTGGGGTGATGAATCAGTTTGGAGTGATGGGTCAGTTTGGGGTGATGAGTCAGTGGGAAGATGCGTCGGTTTGGGGTGATGAGTCAGTTTAGGGTGTTGGGCCAGTTTGGGGTGATGGGTCAGTTTGTGGGTGATGATTCGGTTTGGTGAAATGTGTCAATTTTTGGTCATGAGTCTCTTTGGGGTGGTGTGTCAGTTTAGGGTGATGAGTCAGTTGATGGTGATGCGTCAGTGTGGGGTGATGAGTCAGTTTGGAGTGATGAGTCAGTTTTTGGTGATGATTCATTTTGTGGTAAAGGATCAGTATGGGGTGATGAGTCAATTTGTGGGGATCGGACAATTTGGGGTGATGGGTCAGTTTAATGAGATGAATCAGTTTTGAATGATGGGACAGTTTGGGGTGATGAGTCAGTGGGGAGATTTGTCAGTTTGTGATGACTTGTCAGTTTGGGTTGATTGGTCAGTTTGGGGAGATGGGTCAATTTGGGGTGATGAGTCATTTTGGAGTGATTAGTGTGAATTTGGTGATGAGTCAGTTTGGGGTGATGGGTCAGTATGGGGTGAAGAGTCAGTTTGGGGTGATGCGTCACTTTGGGGTGATGAGTCAGTTTGGGCTGATGAGTCTGTTTTGGTTGATGAGTCAGTTTGGGGTGATGGGTCAGTTTGGGGTGATGAGTCAGTTTGATGTGATGAGTCGGTTTGATGTGATGGGTGAGTTTGGGGTGATGGGTCAGTTTGGGGTGAAGGGTCAGTTTGGAGTGATGAGTCAGTTTTTGGTGATGGGTCAGTTTGGGGAGATGAGTCACTATGGTGTAATGAGTCAGTTTGGGGTGAAGGGTTAACTTGGGGTGATGGGTCAGTTTGGAGTGATGGGTTAGTTTTTTGTGATGGGTCAGTTTGCGTTAATGGGTCAGTTTGTGGTGATGATTAAATTTGGGGTGATGGGTCAGTTTGTGGTGATGTGTCAGTTTGGAGTTATGAGTCAGTTTTTGGTTAAGAGTCACTTTGGGGTAATGGGTCAGTTTATGGTGATGAGTCAATTTTGGGTGATGGGTCAGTTTTTTGTGATGGGTCAGTTTGGGTTAATGGGTCAGTTTGTGGTGATGTGTCAATTTTGGGTGATGGGACAATTTGGGGAGATGGGTCAGTTTGGGGTGATGCATCAGTTTGGAGTGATGGGTCAGTTTGGGGTGATGAGTCAGTGGGAAGATGCGTCAGTTTGGGGTGATGAGTCAGTTTGGGGTGATGGGTCAGTTTGGGCGATGAGTCAGTTTGTGGTGATGAGTCAGTTTGGTGTGATGGGTCAGTTTTGGGTGATGGGTCAGTTTAGGGTGTTGGGCCAGTTTGCGGTGATGGGTCAGTTTGTGGGTGATGATTCGGTTTGGTGAATTGTGTCAATTTTTGGTCATGAGTCTGTTTGGGATGGTGTGTCAGTTTGGGGTGATGAGTCAGTTTGTGGTGATGCGTCAGTGTGGGGTGATGAGTCAGTTTGGTGTGATGAGTCAGTTTTTGGTGATGAGTCATTTTGTGGTAAAGGATCAGTATGGGGTGATGAGTCAATTTGTGGGGATGGGACAATTTGGGGTGATGGGTCAGTTTAGTGAGATGAATCAGTTTTGAATGATGGGACAGTTTGGGGTGATGAGTCAGTGGGGAGATTTGTCAGTTTGGGATGACTTGTCAGTTTGGGTTGATTGGTCAGTTTGGGGAGATGGGTCAATTTGGGGTGATGAGTCATTTTGGAGTGATTAGTGTGTTTTTGGTGATGAGTCAGTTTGGGGTGATGGGTCATTATGGGGTGAAGAGTCAGCTTGGGGTGATGCGTCACTTTGGGGTGATGAGTTAGTTTGGGGTGATGGGTCAGTTTAGGTTGATCGGTTACATTGGGGTGCTGATTACTTTGGGGTGAAGATTCAATTTGGGGTGATGGTTCAGTTTGGGTTGATGCGTCAGTTTTATGTGATGCGTCAGTTTGTGGTGATGAGTCACTTTGCGGTGATGGGTCAGTATGGAGTGATGGGTCAATTTGGGATGAATCGTCAGTTTGGGGTGATGAGTCAGTTTTTGGTTGTGGGTCAGATTGGGGTGATGGGTCAGTATGGTGTGATGAGTCAATTTGGGGTGATGGTTCAATTTGGTGTGATGGGTTAGTTTGGAGTAATGAGTCAGTTTGGAATGATTGGTCACTTTTTGGTGATGGGTCTGTTTAGATTAATGGGTCAGTTTGTGGTGATGAGTCAGTTTGGGGAGATGGCTCAATTTGTGGTGTGTGCCTCAGTTTGGGGTGATGAATCTGTTTGGGTTGATGGGTCAGTTTGGGGTGATGGGTCTGTTTGGGGTGAAGACTCAGTTTGGAGTAATGAGTCCGTTTTTGTTGAAGAGTCACTTTGGGGTGATGGTTCAATTTGTGGTGATGAGTCAGTTTTGGGTGATGGGATAATTTGGGGTGATGAGTCAGTGTGGAGATGCGTCAGTTTGGGATGATGAGTCAGTTTGGATTGATTGGTCGGTTTCGGTTGATGGATCAGTTTGGAGAGATGAGTCAGTTTGGAGTGATGAGTATGTTGTTGCTGATACGTCAGTTTGCGGTGATGGGTCAGTTTGGGGTGATGGGGCAGTTTGGGGTGATGGGTCAGTTCAGGGTGATGGGCCAGTTTGGAGTGATGGGTCAGTTTGTGGGTGATCAGTCGGTTTGGTGAAATGGGTCAGTTTTTGGTCGTGAACCTGTTTGGGGTGGTGCTTCTGTTTGGGATGATGCATCAGTCTTGGGCGATGAGTCAGTTTGGGGTGATTATTCAGTTTGGAGTGATGCGTCAGTTTGGGGCGATGAGTCAGTTTGGGGTGATTATTCAGTTTGGGGTGATGGGTCAATTTGGTGCGAGAGTAAGTTTGGGGAGATTGGTCAATTTGGGGTGATGAGTCAGTTTGTGGGCGATGCCTCAGTTTGGGGTGATGGGTCAGTTTGGAATGATGAGTCAGCTTTTGGTGATGAGTCAGTTTGGGGTGATGGGTCAATTTGGGCTGATGAGTCAATGTGGGGTAATGAGTCAGTTTGGAGTGATGGGTCAGTTTTTGGTCATGGGTCAGTTTGGGTTGATGGGTCAGTTTGTGGTGATGAGTCAGTTTAGGGTGATGGGTCAGGTTGTGGAGGTGCGTCAGTTTTGGGTGATGAGTCTGTTTGTGTTGATGGGTAAGTTTGGGGTGATGATTCAGTTTGGAGTGATGAGTCAGTTTTTGGTGAAGAGACACTTTGGGGTGATGGGTCAGTTTATGGTGATGAGTCAGTTTTGGGTGATTGGTCAATTTGGGGTGATGGGTCAGTTTGTGGTGATGAGTCAGTTTGGAGTGATGAGTCAGTTTTTGGTGATGGATCGGTTTGGGGTGATGGGTCAGTCTGGTGTGATGCGTCAGTTTGGGGTGATGGGTCAATTTGGGGTGATGGGTCAGCTTGGGGTGATGTGTCAGTTTGGGGAGATGGATCAGTTTGGGGCGATGGGACAGTTTGGGGTGAAGAGTCAGTTTGGAGTGATGAGTCAGTTTTTGGTGATGGATCGGTTTGGGGTGATGGGTCAGTCTGGTGTGATGCGTCAGTTTGGGGAGATGGGTCAGTTTGGGGTGAAGAGTCAGTTTGGGGAGAAGGATCAGTTTGGGGGGATGGGTCGATTTGCGGTGATGGAGCAGTTTGGGGTGATGGGTCAGTTTGTGGATGATGCGTCAGTTTGGGGTGATGGGTCAGTTTGGAGTGATGAGTCAGTTTTTGGTGATGGGTCAGTTTGGGGTGATGGGTCAGTCGGGGATGAGGAGTCAGTTTGGGGTGATGGGTCAATTTGGGGTGATGAGTCAGTTCGGGTAATGAGTCAGTTTGGAGTTGTGGGTCAGTTTTTGGTCATGGGTCAGTTTGGGTTAATGGGTCAGTGTGTGGTGATGAGTCAGTTTGCGGTGATGGGTCAGTTTGTGGAGGTGCGTCAGTTTGGGGTGATTACTCAGTTTGGAGTGATGAGTCAGTTTTTGGTGAAGAGACACGTTGGGGTGATGGGTCAGTTTATGGTGATGAGTCAGTTTTAGGTGATGGGACAATTTGGGGTGATGGGTCAGTTTAGGGTGATGAATCAGTTTGGGAGCATGGCTCAGTTTGGGGTGATGAGTCAGTGGGGAGATGCGTCAGTTTGGGATGATGAGTCAGTTTGGGTTGATATAGTCAGTTTGGGATGATGGGTTACTTTGGGGTGCTGATTACTTTGGGGTGAAGATTCAATGTGTCGTGATTGTTCAGTTTGAAGTGATGAGTATGTTTTTGGTGATGAGTCAGTTTGGGTGATGGGTCAATCTGGGGTGAAGAGTCAGTTTGGGGTGATGGGTCAGTTTGGGGTGATGAGTCAGTTTCGGGTGATGGGTCAGTTTAGGACGATGGGTTACTTTGGGGTGCTGATTACTTTGGGGTGAAGATTCAATTTGGGGTGATGGTTCAGTTTGGGGTGATGCGTCAATTTTGTGTGATGTGTCAGTTTGGGGCGATGAGTCAGATTGGGGAGATGAGTCATTTTGCGGTGATGGGTCAGTTTGGGGTGATGGGTCAATTTGGGATGAAGAATCAGTTTGGAGAGATGACTCAGTTTTTGGTGATGGGTCAGTTTGTGGTGATGGATCACTGTGGTGTGATGAGTCAGTTTGGGGTGATGGGTCAATTTGGGTGATGGGTCAGTTTGGGTTAATGAGTCAGTTTGGAGTGATGGATCAGTTTTTTGTGATGGGTCAGTTTGGGTTAATGGGTCAGTTTGTGGTGAAGATTCAATTTTGGGTGATGGGTCAGTTTGTGGTGGTGCGTCAGTTTGGGGTGATGAGTCTGTTTAGGTTGATGGGTCAGTTTAGGGTGATGAGTCAGTTTACAGTGATGAGTCAGTTTTTGGTGAAGAGTCACTTTGGGGTGATGGTTCAGTTTGTGGTGATGAATCAGTTTGGGGTGATGGGTCAGTTTGGGGTGATGAGTCAGTGGGGAGATGCGTCAGTTTGGGATGATGAGTCATTTGGGTTGATTGGTCAGTTTGGGGTGATGGGGCAGGTCGGGGTGATTGGTCAGTAATGGGTGATGGGCCAGTTTGGAGTGATGGGTCAGTTTGTGGGTGATGAGTCGGTTTGGTGAAATGGGTCAGTTTTTGGTCATGAGTCTATTTAGGGTGGTGCTTCAGTTTGGGATGATGCGTCAGTTTGGGACGATGAGTCAATTTGATGTGATGAGTCAATTTGTGGGTGATGCGTCAGTTTGGGGTGATTGTTCAGTTTGGGGTGATGAGTCAATTAGGGGTGATGGGTCAGTTTAGGGTGATGGGTTACTTTGGGGTGCTGATTACTTTGGGTGAAGATTCAATTTGGGGTGATGGTTCTGTTTGGGTTAATGAGTCAGTTTGGAGTGATGGGTCAGTTTTTTGTGATGGGTCAGTTTGGGTTAATGGGTCAGTTTGTGGTGAAGAGTCAATTTTGGGTGATGGGTCAGTTTGTGGTGGTGCGTCAGTTTGGGGTGATGAGTCTGTTTGGGTTGATGGGTCAGTTTAGGGTGATGAGTCAGTTTGCAGTGATGAGTCAGTTTTTGGTGAAGAGTCACTTTGGGGTGATGGTTCAGTTTGTGGTGATGAATCAGTTTGGGGTGATGGGTCAGTTTGGGGTGATGAGTCAGTGGGGAGATGCGTCAGTTTGGGATGATGAGTCATTTGGGTTGATTGGTCAGTTTGGGGTGATGGGGCAGTTCGGGGTGATGAGTCAATTAGGGGTGATGGGTCAGTTTAGGGTGATAGGTTACTTTGGGGTGCTGATTACTTTGGGTGAAGATTCAATTTGGGGTGATGGTTCTGTTTGGGGTGATGCGTCACTTTGGTGTGATGCGTCAGTTTGGGGCCATGAGTCAGTTTGGGGTGATGAGTCAGTTTGCGGTGATGGGTCAGTTTGGGGTGAAGAGTCACTTTGGGGTGATGGGTCAGTTTGTGGTGATGAATCAGTTTGGGGTGATGAGTCAGTTTGGAGTGATGGGTCAGTTTGGGGTAATGGGTCAGTATGGGGTAATGAGTCAGTTTGTGGTGATGAGTCAATTATGGATGATGGGTCACTTTGGGGTGAAGAGTCAGTTCGGGGTGATGGGTCAGTTTGGGGAGATGGATCAGTTTGGGGTGATGGGTCAGTTTGCGGTGATGGATCAGGTTGGGGTAATGGGTCAGTTTGGGGTGATGGGACAGTTTGGGTTGATGAGTCAGTTTGGAGTGATGAGTCAGTTTTTGGTGATGGATCGGTTTGGGGTGATGGGTCAGTCTGGTGTGATGCGTCAGTTTGGGGTGCTGGGTCAATTTGGGGTGATGGGTCAGTTTGGGGTGATGGGTCAGTTTGGGGAAATGGATCAGTTTGGGGTGATGGGACAGTTTGGGGTGAAGAGTCATTTTGGAGTGATGAGTCAGTTTTTGGTGATGGATCGGTTTGGGGTGATGGGTCAGTCTGGTGTGATGCGTCAGTTTGGGCTGATGGGTCAGTTTGGGGTGAAGAGTCAGTTTGGGGAGATGGATAAGTTTGGGGGGATGGGTCGATTTGCGGTGATGGAGCAGTTTGGGGTGATGGGTCAGTTTGTGGATGATGCGTCAGTTTGGGTTGATGGGTCAGTTTGGAGTGATGAGTCAGTTTTTGGTGATGGGTCAGTTTGGGGTGATGGGTCAGTCGGGGATGATGAGTCAGTTTGGGGTGATGGGTCAATTTGGGGTGATGAGTCAGTTTCGGGTAATGAGTCAGTTTGGAGTGATGGGTCAGTTATTGGTCATGGGTCAGTTTGGGTTAATGGGTCAGTTTGGGGAAATGGATCAGTTTGTGGTGATGAGTCAGTTTGCGGTGATGGGTCAGTTTGTGGAGGTGCGGCAGTTTGGGGTGATGACTCAGTTTGGAGTGATGAGTCAGTTTTTGGTGAAGAGACACGTTGTGGTGATGGGTCAGTTTATGGTGATGAGTCAGTTTTAGGTGATGGGACAATGTGGGGTGATGGGTCAGTTTAGGGTGATGAATCAGTTTGGGAGCATGGGTCAGTTTGGGGTGATGAGGCAGTGGGGAGATGCGTCAGTTTGGGATGATGAGTCAGTTTGGGTTGATTGGTCAGTTTGGGATGATGGGTTACATTGGGGTGCTGATTACTTTGGGGTGAAGATTCAATTTGGGGTGATGGTTCAGTTTGGGGTGATGCGTCAATTTTGTGTGATGCGTCAGTTTGAGGCGATGAGTCAGATTGGGGAGATGAGTCATTATGCGGTGATGGGTCAGTTTGGGGTGATGGGTCAATTTGGGATGAAGAATCAGCTTGGAGATATGACTCAGTTTTTGGTGATGGGTCAGTTTGTGGTGATGGATCAATTTGGGTGATGGGTCAGTTTGGGTTAATGAGTAAGTTTGGAGTGATGGGTCAGTCTTTTGTGATGGGTCAGTTTGGGTTAATGGGTCAGTTTTGGTGAAGAGTCAATTTGGGGTGATGGGTCAGTTTGTGGTGGTGCGTCAGTTTGGGGTGATGAGTCTGTTTGGGTTGATGGGTCAGTTTAGGGTGATGAGTCAGTTTGCAGTGATGAGTCAATTTTTGGTGAAGAGTCACTTTGGGGTGATGGGTCAGTTTGTGGTGATGAATCAGTTTGGGGTGATGGGTCAGATTGGGGTGGTGAGTCAGTGGGGAGATGCGTCAGTTTGGGATGATGAGTCAGTTTGGGTTGATTGGTCAGTTTGGGGTGATGGGTCAGTTTGGAGTGATTGGTCAGTAATGGGTGGTGGGCCAGTTTGGAGTGATGGGTCAGTTTGTGGGTGATGAGTCGGTTTGGTGAAATGGGTCAGTTATTGGTCATGAGTCTGTTTAGTGTGGTGCTTCAGTTTGGGATGATGCGGCAGTTTGGGACGATGAGTCAGTTTGGTGTGATTATTCAGTTTGGGGTGATACGTCAGTTTGGGGCGATGAGTCAGTATGGGGTGATTATTCAGTTTGGGGTGATGGGTCAATTTGGTGTGATGAGTCAGTTTGGGGAGATTGGTCAATTTGGGGCGATGGGTCAGTTTAGGGTGATGAATCCGTTTGGGGTGATGGGTCAGTTTGGGGTGATGAGTCAGTGGGGAGATGCGTCAGTTTGGGATGATGAGTCAGTTTGGGTTGATTGGTCAGTTTGAGGTGATGGGACAATTTGGGGTGATGAGTCAATTTGGGGTGATGGGTCAGTTTGTGGTGGTGCGTCAGTTTGGGGTGATGAGTCTGTTTGGGTTGATGGGTGAGTTTAGGGTGATGGGTCTGTTTGGGGTGATGAGTCAGTTTGGAGTGATGAGTCAGTTTTTGGTGAAGAGTCACTTTGGGGTGATGGGCCAGTTTGTGGTGATGAGTCAATTTTGGGTGATGAGTCAGTTTATTGTGATGGGTCAGTTTGCGTTAATGGGTCAGTTTGTGGTGATGAGTCAGTGGGGAGATGCGCCAGTTTGGGGTGATGAGTCAGTTTGTGGTGATGCGTCAGTTTTGGGCGATGAGTTAGTTTGGGGTGCTGGGTCAGTTTGTGGGTGATGAGTCGGTTTGGTGAAATGTGACAATTTTTGGTTATGAATCTGTTTGGGGTGGTGTGTCAGTTTGGGGTGATGAGTCAGTTTGGGTTGATGGGTCAGTTTCGCGTGATGAGTCAGTTTGGAGTGATGAGTCAGTTTTTGGTGATGAGTCAGTTTGGGGTGAAGAGTCAGTTTGGAGTGATGAGTCAGTTTTTGGTGATGGATCAGTTGTGGTGAAGGGTCAGTCGGGTGTGATGAGTCAGTTTGGGGTGATGGGTCAATTTGGGGTGATGGGTCAGTTTGGGGTAATGAGTCAATTTGCTGTGATTGGTCAGTTTGGGGTGATGAGTCAGTTTGGGGTGATGGTTCAGTTTGGGGTGAAGGGTCAATTTGGGGTGATGAGTCAGTTTGGAGCGATGAGTCAGTTTTTGGTGATGAGTCATTTTGGGGTCATGGGTCAGTATGGGGTGATGAGTCAGTTTGTGGTGATGAGTCAATTATGGATGATTGGTCAGTTTGGGGTGAAGTGTCAGTTTGGGGTGAAGGGTCAGTTTGGGGAGATGGATCAGTTTGGGGTGATGGGACAGTTTGGGGTGAAGAGTCAGTTTGGAGTGATGAGTCAGTTTTTGGTGATGGATCAGTTTGGGGTGATGGGTCAGTCGGGTGTGATGAGTCAGTTTGGGGTGATGTGTCAATTTGGGGTGGTGGGTCAGTTTTGGGTGATCGGACAATTTAGGTTGATGGGTCAGTTAGGGGTGATGAATCAGTTTGGGGTGATGGGTCAGTTTGGGGTGATGAGTCAGTTTGCAGTGATGAGTCAGTTTTTGGTGAAGAGTCACTTTGGGGTGATGAGTCAGTTTGTGGTGATGAATCAGTTTGGAGTGATGGGTCAGTTTGGGGTGATGAGTCAGTGGGGAGATGCGTCAGTTTGGGATGATGAGTCAGTTTGGGTTGATTGGTCAGTTTGGGGTGATGGGGCAGTTTGGGGTGATTGGTCAGTAATGGGTGATGGGCCAGTTTGGAGTGATGGGTCAGTTTGTGGGTGATGAGTCGGTTTGGTGAAATGGGTCAGTTTTTGGTCATGAGTCTGTTTAGGGTGGTGCTTCAGTTTGGGATGATGCGTCAGTTTGGAGTGATGAGTCAGTTTGGTGTGATTATTCAGTTTGGGGTGATGCGTCAGTTTGTGGCTATGAGTCAGTTTGGGGTGATTATTCAGTTCGGGGTGATGGGTCAATTTGGTGTGATCAGTCAGTTTGGGGAGATTGGTCAATTTGGGGTGATGAGTCAGTTTGTGGGTGATGCGTCTGTTTTGGGTGATGGTTCAGTTTGGGGTGATGAGTCAATTAGGGGTGATGGGTCAGTTTATGGTGATGGGTTACTTTGGGGTGCTGATTACTTTGGGTGAATATTTAATTTGGGGTGAAGGTTCTGTTTGGGGTGATGCGTCAGTTTGGTGTGATGCGTCAGGTTCGGGCCATGAGTCAGTTAGGGGTGATGAGTCAGTTTGCGGTGATGGGTCAGTTTGGGGTGAAGAGTCACTTTGGGGTGATGGGTCAGTTTGTGGTGATGAATCAGTTTGGGGTGATGGGTCAGTTTGGGGTGATGAGTCAGTGGGGAGATGCGTCAGTTTGGGATGATGAGTCAGTTTGGGTTGATTGGTCAGTTTGGGGTGATGGGGCAGTTTGGGGTGATTGGTCAGTAATGGGTGATGGGCCAGTTTGGAGTGATGGGTCAGTTTGTGGGTGATGAGTCGGTTTGGTGAAATGGGTCAGTTTTTGGTCATGAGTATGTTTAGGGTGGTGCTTCAGTTTGGGATGATGCGTCAGTTTGGGGTGATGAGTCAGTTTGGTGTGATTATTCAGTTTGGGGTGATGCGTCAGTTTGGGGCGATAAGTCAGTATGGGGTGATTATTCAGTTTGGTGTGATGGTTCAATTTGGTGTGATAAGTCAGTTTGGGGTGATGGGTCAGTTTGTGGAGGTGCATCAGTTTGGGGTGATGAGTCTGTTTGGGTTGATGGGTAAGTTTGGGTTGATGGGTCAGTTTAGGGTGATGAGTCAGTTTGGAGTGATGGGTCAGTTTATTGTGATGGGTCAGTTTGCGTTAATGGGTCACTTTGTGGTGATGAGTCAATTTTGGGTGATTGGACAATTTGGGGTGATGGGTCACTTTGGGGTGATGAATCAGTTTGGGGTGATGGGTCAGTTTGGGGTGATGAGTCAGTGGGGAGATGCGCCAGTTTGGGGTGATGAGTCAGTTTGTGGTGATGCGTCAGTTTTGGGCGATGAGTTAGTTTGGGGTGCTGGGTCAGTTTGTGGATGATGAGTCGGTTTGGTGAAATGTGTCAAATATTGGTTATCAGTCTGTTTGGGGTGGTGGGTCAGTTTGGGGTGATGATTCAATTTGGGGTGATGGGTCAGTTTGGAGTGATGAGTCAGTTTTTTGTGATGGATCAGTTTGTGGTGATGGGTCAGTCGGGTGTGATGAGTCAGTTTGGGGTGATTGGTCAATTTGGGGTGATGGGTCAATTTGGGTAATGAGTCAGTTTGGAGTGGTGGGTCAGTTTTCTGTGATGGGTCAGTTCGGGTTAATGGGTCAGTTTGTGGTGATGGGTCAATTTGGGGTGATGGGTCAGTTTGTGGTGGTGCGTCAGTTTTGGATGATGAGTCTGTTTGTGTTGATGGGTCAGTTTAAGGTGATGGGTCAGTTTGGGGTGATGAGTCAGTTTGGAGTGATGAGTCAGTTTTTGGTGAAGAGTCACTGTGGGGTGATGGGTCAGTTTGTGGTCTAGAGTCAATTTTGAATGATGGGTCAGTTTATTGTGATGGGTCACTTTGCGTTAATGGGTCAGTTTGTGGTGATGAGTCAATTTTGGGTGATCGGACAATTTAGGGTGATGGGTCAGTTAGGGGTGATGAATCAGTTTGGGGTGATGGGTCAATTTGGGTGATGGGTCAGTTTGGGGTGATGAGTCAGTTTGCAGTGATGAGTCAGTTTTTGGTGAAGAGTCACTTTGGGGTGATGAGTCAGTTTGTGGTGATGAATCAGTTTGGGGTGATGGGTCAGTTTGGGGTGATGAGTCAGTGGGGAGATGCGTCAGTTTGGGTTGATTGGTCAGTTTGGGGTGATGGGGCAGTTTGGGGTGATTGGTCAGTAATGGGTGATGGCCCAGTTTGGAGTGATGGGTCAGTTTGTGGGTGATGAGTCGGTTTGGTGAAATGGGTCAGTTTTTGGTCATGAGTCTGTTTAGGGTGGTGCTTCAGTTTGGGATGATGCGTCAGTTTGGAGTGATGAGTCAGTTTGGTGTGATTATTCAGTTTGGGGTGATGCGTCAGTTTGGGGCTATGAGTCAGTTTGGGGTGATTATTCAGTTCTGGGTGATGGGTCAATTTGGTGTGATCAGTCAGTTTGGGGAGATTGTTCAATTTGGGGTGATGAGTCAGTTTGTGGGTGATGCGTCTGTTTTGGGTGATGGTTCAGTTTGGGGTGATGAGTCAATTAGGGGTGATGGGTCAGTTTATGGTGATGGGTTACTTTGGGGTGCTGATTACTTTGGGTGAATATTTAATTTGGGGTGAAGGTTCTGTTTGGGGTGATGCGTCAGTTTGGTGTGATGCGTCAGGTTCGGGCCATGAGTCAGTTAGGGGTGATGAGTCAGTTTGCGGTGATGGGTCAGTTTGGGGTGAAGAGTCACTTTGGGGTGATGGGTCAGTTTGTGGTGATGAATCAGTTTGGGGTGATGGGTCAGTTTGGGGTGATGAGTCAGTGGGGAGATGCGTCAGTTTGGGATGATGAGTCAGTTTGGGTTGATTGGTCAGTTTGGGGTGATGGGGCAGTTTGGGGTGATTGGTCAGTAATGGGTGATGGGCCAGTTTGGAGTGATGGGTCAGTTTGTGGGTGATGAGTCGGTTTGGTGAAATGGGTCAGTTTTTGGTCATGAGTATGTTTAGGGTGGTGCTTCAGATTGGGATGATGCGTCAGTTTGGGGTGATGAGTCAGTTTGGTGTGATTATTCAGTTTGGGGTGATGCGTCAGTTTGGGGCGATAAGTCAGTATGGGGTGATTATTCAGTTTGGTGTGATGGTTCAATTTGGTGTGATAAGTCAGTTTGGGATGATGGGTCAGTTTGTGGAGGTGCATCAGTTTGGGGTGATGAGTCTGTTTGGGTTGATGGGTAAGTTTGGGGTGATGGGTCAGTTTGGGGTGATGAGTCAGTTTGGAGTAATGAGTCAGTTTTTGGAGAAGAGACACTTTGGGGTGATGGGACAGTTTATGGTGATGAGTCAGTTTTGGGTGATGGGACAATTTGGGGTGATGGGTCAGTTTCGGGTGACGAATCCGTTTGGGGTGATGGGTCAGTTTGGGGTGATGAGTCAGTGATGAGATGCGTCAGTTTGGGATGATGAGTCAGTTTTGGTTATTGGTCAGTTTGAGGTGATGGGTCAATTTGGGGTGATGAGTCAATTTGGGGTGATGGGTCAGTTTGTGGTGGTGCGTCAGTTTGGGGTGATTAGTCTGTTTGGGTTGATGGGTCAGTTTAGGGTGATGAGTCAGTTTGGAGTGATGGGTCAGTTTATTGTGATGGGTCAGTTTGCGTTAATGGGTCAGTTTGTGGTGATGAGTCAATTTTGGGTGATTGGACAATTTGGGGTGATGGGTCACTTTGGGGTGATGAATCAGTTTGGGGTGATGGGTCAGTTTGGGGTGATGAGTCAGTGGGGAGATGCGCCAGTTTGGGGTGATGAGTCAGTTTGTGGTGATGCGTCAGTTTTGGGCGATGAGTTAGTTTGGGGTGCTGGGTCAGTTTGTGGATGATGAGTCGGTTTGGTGAAATGTGTCAAATATTGGTTATCAGTCTGTTTGGGGTGGTGGGTCAGTTTGGGGTGATGATTCAATTTGGGGTGATGGGTCAGTTTGGAGTGATGAGTCAGTTTTTTGTGATGGATCAGTTTGTGGTGATGGGTCAGTCGGGTGTGATGAGTCAGTTTGGGGTGATTGGTCAATTTGGGGTGATGGGTCAATTTGGGTAATGAGTCAGTTTGGAGTGGTGGGTCAGTTTTCTGTGATGGGTCAGTTCGGGTTAATGGGTCAGTTTGTGGTGATGGGTCAATTTGGGGTGATGGGTCAGTTTGTGGTGGTGCGTCAGTTTTGGATGATGAGTCTGTTTGTGTTGATGGGTCAGTTTAAGGTGATGGGTCAGTTTGGGGTGATGAGTCAGTTTGGAGTGATGAGTCAGTTTTTGGTGAAGAGTCACTGTGGGGTGATGGGTCAGTTTGTGGTCTAGAGTCAATTTTGAATGATGGGTCAGTTTATTGTGATGGGTCACTTTGCGTTAATGGGTCAGTTTGTGGTGATGAGTCAATTTTGGGTGATCGGACAATTTAGGGTGATGGGTCAGTTAGGGGTGATGAATCAGTTTGGGGTGATGGGTCAATTTGGGTGATGGGTCAGTTTGGGGTGATGAGTCAGTTTGCAGTGATGAGTCAGTTTTTGGTGAAGAGTCACTTTGGGGTGATGAGTCAGTTTGTGGTGATGAATCAGTTTGGGGTGATGGGTCAGTTTGGGGTGATGAGTCAGTGGGGAGATGCGTCAGTTTGGGTTGATTGGTCAGTTTGGGGTGATGGGGCAGTTTGGGGTGATTGGTCAGTAATGGGTGATGGGCCAGTTTGGAGTGATGGGTCAGTTTGTGGGTGATGAGTCGGTTTGGTGAAATGGGTCAGTTTTTGGTCATGAGTCTGTTTAGGGTGGTGCTTCAGTTTGGGATGATGCGTCAGTTTGGAGTGATGAGTCAGTTTGGTGTGATTATTCAGTTTGGGGTGATGCGTCAGTTTGGGGCTATGAGTCAGTTTGGGGTGATTATTCAGTTCGGGGTGATGGGTCAATTTGGTGTGATCAGTCAGTTTGGGGAGATTGGTCAATTTGGGGTGATGAGTCAGTTTGTGGGTGATGCGTCTGTTTTGGGTGATGGTTCAGTTTGGGGTGATGAGTCAATTAGGGGTGATGGGTCAGTTTATGGTGATGGGTTACTTTGGGGTGCTGATTACTTTGGGTGAATATTTAATTTGGGGTGAAGGTTCTGTTTGGGGTGATGCGTCAGTTTGGTGTGATGCGTCAGGTTCGGGCCATGAGTCAGTTAGGGGTGATGAGTCAGTTTGCGGTGATGGGTCAGTTTGGGGTGAAGAGTCACTTTGGGGTGATGGGTCAGTTTGTGGTGATGAATCAGTTTGGGGTGATGGGTCAGTTTGGGGTGATGAGTCAGTGGGGAGATGCGTCAGTTTGGGATGATGAGTCAGTTTGGGTTGATTGGTCAGTTTGGGGTGATGGGGCAGTTTGGGGTGATTGGTCAGTAATGGGTGATGGGCCAGTTTGGAGTGATGGGTCAGTTTGTGGGTGATGAGTCGGTTTGGTGAAATGGGTCAGTTTTTGGTCATGAATCTGTTTAGGGTGGTGCTTTAGTTTGGGATGATGCGTCAGTTTGGGGCGATGAGTCAGTTTGGTATGATTATTCAGTTTTGGGTGATGCGTCAGTTTGGGGCGATAAGTCAGTATGGGGTGATTATTCAGTTTGGTGTGATGGTTCAATTTGGTGTGATAAGTCAGTTTGGGGTGATGGGTCAGTTTGTGGAGGTGCATCAGTTTGGGGTGATGAGTCTGTTTGGGTTGATGGGTAAGTTTGGGGTGATGGGTCAGTTTGGGGTGATGAGTCAGTTTGGAGTAATGAGTCAGTTTTTGGAGAAGAGACACTTTGGGGTGATGGGTCAATTTGGGTAATGAGTCAGTTTGGAGTGGTGGGTCAGTTTTCTGTGATGGGTCAGTTCGGGTTAATGGGTCAGTTTGTGGTGATGGGTCAATTTGGGGTGATGGGTCAGTTTGTGGTGGTGCGTCAGTTTTGGATGATGAGTCTGTTTGTGTTGATGGGTCAGTTTAAGGTGATGGGTCAGTTTGGGTTGATGAGTCAGTTTGGAGTGATGAGTCAGTTTTTGGTGAAGAGTCACTGTGGGGTGATGGGTCAGTTTGTGGTCTAGAGTCAATTTTGGATGATGGGTCAGTTTATTGTGATGGGTCACTTTGCGTTAATGGGTCAGTTTGTGGTGATGAGTCAATTTTGGGTGATCGGACAATTTAGGGTGATGGGTCAGTTAGGGGTGATGAATCAGTTTGGGGTGATGGGTCAGTTTGGGGTGAAGAGTCACTTTGGGGTGATGGGTCAGTTTGTGGTGATGAATCAGTTTGGTGTGATGGGTCAGTTTGGGGTGATGAGTCTGTGGAGAGATGCGTCAGTTTGGGATGATGAGTCAGTTTGGGTTGATTGGTCAGTTTGGGGTGATGAGGCAGTTTGGGGTGATTGGTCAGTAATGGGTGATGGGCCAGTTTGGAGTGATGGGTCAGTTTGTGCGTGATGAGTCGGTTTGGTGAAATGGGTCAGTTTTTGGTCATGAATCTGTTTCGAGTGGTGCTTCAGTTTGGGATGATGCGTCAGTTTGGGGCGATGAGTCAGTTTGGTGTGATTATTCAGTTTGGGGTGATCCGTCAGTTTGGGGCGATAAGTCAGTATGGGGTGATTATTCAGTTTGGGGTGATGGGTCAATTTGGTGTGATGAGTCAGTTTGGGGCCATGAGTCAGTTTTGGGTGATGGATCAGTTTTTGGTGACGGGTCAGTTTGGGGTGATGGGTCAATCGGGTGTGATGAATCGGTTTGGGGTGATGGGTCAATTTGGGGTGATGAGTCAGTTTGGGGTCATGAGTCAGTTTGCAGTGATGGGTCAGTTTTTGGTCATGGGTCAGTTTGTGGTGATGAGTCAGTTTGGGGTGATGAGTCAGTTTGTGGAGGTGCATCAGTTTGGGGTGATGAGCCTGTTTGGGTTGATGGGTAAGTTTGGGGTGATGGGTCAGTTTGGGCTGATGAGTCAGTTTGGAGTGATGAGTCAGTTTTTGGAGAAGAGACACTTTGGGGTGATGGGACAGTTTATGGTGATGAGTCAGTTTTGGGTGATGGGACAATTTGGGGTGATGGGTCAGTTTCGGGTGATGAATCCGTTTGGGGTGATGGGTCAGTTTGGGGTGATGAGTCAGGTGGGAGATGCGTCAGTTTGGGATGATGAGTCAGTTTGGGTTATTGGTCAGTTTGAGGTGATGGTTCAATTTGGGGTGATGAGTCAATTTGTGGTGATCGGTCAGTTTGTGGTGGTGCGTCAGTTTGGGGTGATTAGTCTGTTTGGGTTGATGGGTCAGTTCAGGGTGATGAGTCAGTTTGGAGTGATGGGTCAGTTTATTGTGATGGGTCAGTTTGCGTTAATGGGTCTGTTTGTGGTGATGAGTCAATTTTGGGTGATTGGACAATTTGCTGTGATGGGTCACTTTGGGGTGATGAATCAGTTTGGGGTGATGGGTCAGTTTGGGGTGATGAGTCAGTGGGGAGATGAGCCAGTTTGGGGTGATGAGTCAGTTTGTGGTGATGCGTCAGTTTTGGGCGATGAGTTAGTTTGGGGTACTGGTTCAGTTTGTGGGTAATGAGTCGGTTTGGTGAAATGTGTCAATTTTTGGTTATGAGTCTGTTTGGGGTGGTGGGTCAGTTTGGGGTGATGAGTCAGTTTGGGGTGATGGGTCAGTTTTGGGTGATGAGTCAGTTTGGAGTGATGATTCAGTTTTTGGTGATGGATCAGTTTGTGGTGATGGGTCAGTCGGTTGTGATGAGTCAGTTTGGGGGGATGGGTCAATTTGTGGTGATGGGTCAGTTTGGGTAATGAGTCAGTTTGGTGAAATGTGTCAATTTTTGTTGATGAGTCTGGTGGGGGTGGTGTTTCAGTTTGGGGTGATGAGACAGTTTGGGGTGATGGGTCAGTTTGGGGTAATGGGTCAGAATGGGGTGATTAGTCAGTTTGTGGTGATGAGTCAATTATGGATGATGGGTCACTTTGGGTTGATTGGTCAGTTTGGGGTGATGGGGCAGTTTGGGGTGATTGGTCAGTAATGGGTGATGGGCCAGTTTGGAGTGATGGGTCAGTTTGTGGGTGATGAGTCGGTTTGGTGAAATGGGTCAGTTTTTGGTCATTAATCTGTTTAGAGTGGTGCTTTAGTTTGGGATGATGCGTCAGTTTGGGGCGATGAGTCAGTTTGGTATGATTATTCAGTTTTGGGTGATGCGTCAGTTTGGGGCGATAAGTCAGTATGGGGTGATTATTCAGTTTGGTGTGATGGTTCAATTTGGTGTGATGAGTCAGTTTGGGGTGATGGGTCAGTTTGTGGAGGTGCATCAGTTTGGGGTGATGAGTCTGTTTGGGTTGATGGGTAAGTTTGGGGTGATGGGTCAGTTTGGGGTGATGAGTCAGTTTGGAGTAATGAGTCAGTTTTTGGAGAAGAGACACTTTGGGGTGATGGGACAGTTTATGGTGATGAGTCAGTTTTGGGTGATGGGACAATATGGGGTGATGGGTCAGTTTCGGGTGACGAATCCGTTTGGGGTGATGGGTCAGTTTGGGGTGATGAGTCAGTGATGAGATGCGTCAGTTTGGGATGATGAGTCAGTTTTGGTTATTGGTCAGTTTGAGGTGATGGGTCAATTTGGGGTGATGAGTCAATTTGGGGTGATGGGTCAGTTTGTGGTGGTGCGTCAGTTTGGGGTGATTAGTCTGTTTGGGTTGATGGGTCAGTTTAGGGTGATGAGTCAGTTTGGAGTGATGGGTCAGTTTATTGTGATGGGTCAGTTTGCGTTAATGGGTCAGTTTGTGGTGATGAGTCAATTTTGGGTGATTGGACAATTTGGGGTGATGGGTCACTTTGGGGTGATGAATCAGTTTGGGGTGATGGGTCAGTTTGGGGTGATGAGTCAGTGGGGAGATGCGGCAGTTTGGGGTGATGAGTCAGTTTGTGGTGATGCTTCAGTTTTGGGCGATGAGTTAGTTTGGGGTGCTGGGTCAGTTTGTGGATGATGAGTCGGTTTGGTGAAATGTGTCAATTATTGGTTATCAGTCTGTTTGGGGTGGTGGGTCAGTTTGGGGTGATGATTCAATTTGGGGTGATGGGTCAGTTTGGATTGATGAGTCAGTTTTTTGTGATGGATCAGTTTGTGGTGATGGGTCAGTCGGGTGTGATGAGTCAGTTTGGGGTGATGGGTCAATTTGGGGTGATGGGTCAATTTGGGTAATGAGTCAGTTTGGAGTGGTGGGTCAGTTTTCTGTGATGGGTCAGTTCGGGTTAATGGGTCAGTTTGTGGTGATGGGTCAATTTGGGGTGATGGGTCAGTTTGTGGTGGTGCGTCAGTTTTGGATGATGAGTCTGTTTGTGTTGATGGGTCAGTTTAAGGTGATGGGTCAGTTTGGGGTGATGAGTCAGTTTGGAGTGATGAGTCAGTTTTTGGTGAAGAGTCACTGTGGGGTGATGGGTCAGTTTGTGCTCTAGAGTCAATTTTGGATGATGGGTCAGTTTATTGTGATGGGTCACTTTGCGTTAATGGGTCAGTTTGTGGTGATGAGTCAATTTTGGGTGATCGGACAATTTAGGGTGATGGGTCAGTTAGGGGTGATGAATCAGTTTGGGGTGATGGGTCAGTTTGGGGTGAAGTGTCACTTTGGGGTGATGGGTCAGTTTGTGGTGATGAGTCAGTTTTGGGTGATGGGACAATTTGGGGTGATGGGTCAGTTTCGGGTGATGAATCCGTTTGGGGTGATGGGTCAGTTTGGGGTGATGAGTCAGTTGGGAGATGCGTCAGTTTGGGATGATGAGTCAGTTTGGGTTATTGGTCAGTTTGAGGTGATGGTTCAATTTGGGTTGATGAGTCAATTTGTGGTGATCGGTCAGTTTGTGGTGGTGCGTCAGTTTGGGGTGATTAGTCTGTTTGGGTTGATGGGTCAGTTTAGGGTGATGAGTCAGTTTGGAGTGATGGGTCAGTTTATTGTGATGGGTCAGTTTGCGTTAATGGGTCTGTTTGTGGTGATGAGTCAATTTTGGGTGATTGGACAATTTGCTGTGATGGGTCACTTTGGGGTGATGAATCAGTTTGGGGTGATGGGTCAGTTTGGGGTGATGAGTCAGTGGGGAGATGAGCCAGTTTGGGGTGATGAGTCAGTTTGTGGTGATGCGTCAGTTTTGGGCGATGAGTTAGTTTGGGGTACTGGTTCAGTTTGTGGGTAATGAGTCGGTTTGGTGAAATGTGTCAATTTTTGGTTATGAGTCTGTTTGGGGTGGTGGGTCAGTTTGGGGTGATGAGTCAGTTTGGGGTGATGGGTCAGTTTTGGGTGATGAGTCAGTTTGGAGTGATGATTCAGTTTTTGGTGATGGATCAGTTTGTGGTGATGGGTCAGTCGGTTGTGATGAGTCAGTTTGGGGGGATGGGTCAATTTGTGGTGATGGGTCAGTTTGGGTAATGAGTCAGTTTGGTGAAATGTGTCAATTTCTGTTTATGAGTCTGGTGGGGGTGGTGTTTCAGTTTGGGGTGATGAGACAGTTTGGGGTGATGGGTCAGTTTGGGGTAATGGGTCAGAATGGGGTGATGAGTCAGTTTGTGGTGATGAGTCAATTATGGATGATGGGTCACTTTGGGTTGATTGGTCAGTTTGGGGTGATGGGGCAGTTTGGGGTGATTGGTCAGTAATGGGTGATGGGCCAGTTTGGAGTGATGGGTCAGTTTGTGGGTGATGAGTCGGTTTGGTGAAATGGGTCAGTTTTTGGTCATTAATCTGTTTAGAGTGGTGCTTTAGTTTGGGATGATGCGTCAGTTTGGGGCGATGAGTCAGTTTGGTATGATTATTCAGTTTTGGGTGATGCGTCAGTTTGGGGCGATAAGTCAGTATGGGGTGATTATTCAGTTTGGTGTGATGGTTCAATTTGGTGTGATGAGTCAGTTTGGGGTGATGGGTCAGTTTGTGGAGGTGCATCAGTTTGGGGTGATGAGTCTGTTTGGGTTGATGGGTAAGTTTGGGGTGATGGGTCAGTTTGGGGTGATGAGTCAGTTTGGAGTAATGAGTCAGTTTTTGGAGAAGAGACACTTTGGGGTGATGGGACAGTTTATGTTGATGAGTCAGTTTTGGGTGATGGGACAATTTGGGGTGATGGGTCAGTTTCGGGTGACGAATCCGTTTGGGGTGGTGGGTCAGTTTGGGGTGATGAGTCAGTGATGAGATGCGTCAGTTTGGGATGATGAGTCAGTTTTGGTTATTGGTCAGTTTGAGGTGATGGGTCAATTTGGGGTGATGAGTCAATTTGGGGTGATGGGTCAGTTTGTGGTGATGAGTCAATTTTGGGTGATTGGACAATTTGGGGTGATGGGTCACTTTGGGGTGATGAATCAGTTTGGGGTGATGGGTCAGTTTGGGGTGATGAGTCAGTGGGGAGATGCGCCAGTTTGGGGTGATGAGTCAGTTTGTGGTGATGCGTCAGTTTTGGGCGATGAGTTAGTTTGGGGTGCTGGGTCAGTTTGTGGATGATGAGTCGGTTTGGTGAAATGTGTCAATTATTGGTTATCAGTCTGTTTGGGGTGGTGGGTCAGTTTGGGGTGATGATTTCAATTTGGGGTGATGGGTCAGTTTGGAGTGATGAGTCAGTTTTTTGTGATGGATCAGTTTGTGGTGATGGGTCAGTCGGGTGTGATGAGTCAGTTTGGGGTGATGGGTCAATTTGGGGTGATGGGTCAATTTGGGTAATGAGTCAGTTTGGAGTGGTGGGTCAGTTTTCTGTGATAGGTCAGTTCGGTTTAATGGGTCAGTTTGTGGTGATGGGTCAATTTGGGGTGATGGGTCAGTTTGTGGTGGTGCGTCAGTTTTGGATGATGAGTCTGTTTGTGTTGATGGGTCAGTTTAAGGTGATGGGTCAGTTTGGGGTGATGAGTCAGTTTGGAGTGATGAGTCAGTTTTTGGTGAAGAGACACTGTGGGGTGATGGGTCAGTTTGTGGTCTAGAGTCAATTTTGGATGATGGGTCAGTTTATTGTGATGGGTCACTTTGCGTTAATGGGTCAGTTTGTGGTGATGAGTCAATTTTGGGTGATCGGACAATTTAGGGTGATGGGTCAGTTAGGGGTGATGAATCAGTTTGGGGTGATGGGTCAGTTTGGGGTGAAGAGTCACTTTGGGGTGATGGGTCAGTTTGTGGTGATGAATCAGTTTGGTGTGATGGGTCAGTTTGGGGTGATGAGTCAGTGGAGAGATGCGTCAGTTTGGGATGATGAGTCAGTTTGGGTTGATTGGTCAGTTTGGGGTGATGAGGCAGTTTGGGGTGATTGGTCAGTAATGGGTGATGGGCCAGTTTGGAGTGATGGGTCAGTTTGTGCGTGATGAGTCGGTTTGGTGAAATGGGTCAGTTTTTGGTCATGAATCTGTTTCGAGTGGTGCTTCAGTTTGGGATGATGCGTCAGTTTGGGGCGATGAGTCAGTTTGGTGTGATTATTCAGTTTGGGGTGATGCGTCTGTTTGGGGCGATAAGTCAGTATGGGGTGATTATTCAGTTTGGGGTGATGGGTCAATTTGGTGTGATGAGTCAGTTTGGGGCCATGAGTCAGTTTTGGGTGATGGATCAGTTTTTGGTGACGGGTCAGTTTGGGGTGATGGGTCAATCGGGTGTGATGAGTCGGTTTGGGGTGATGGGTCAATTTGGGGTGATGAGTCAGTTTGGGGTCATGAGTCAGTTTGCAGTGATGGGTCAGTTTTTGGTCATGGGTCAGTTTGTGGTGATGAGTCAGTTTGTGGAGTTGCATCAGTTTGGGGTGATGAGTCTGTTTGGGTTGATGGGTAAGTTTGGGGTGATGGGTCAGTTTGGGCTGATGAGTCAGTTTGGAGTGATGAGTCAGTTTTTGGAGAAGAGACACTTTGGGGTGATGGGACAGTTTATGGTGATGAGTCAGTTTTGGGTGATGGGACAATTTGGGGTGATGGGTCAGTTTCGGGTGATGAATCCGTTTGGGGTGATGGGTCAGTTTGGGGTGATGAGTCAGTGGGGAGATGCGTCAGTTTGGGATGATGAGTCAGTTTGGGTTATTGGTCAGTTTGAGGTGATGGTTCAATTTGGGGTGATGAGTCAATTTGTGGTGATCGGTCAGTTTGTGGTGGTGCGTCAGTTTGGGGTGATTAGTCTGTTTGGGTTGATGGGTCAGTTTAGGGTGATGAGTCAGTTTGGAGTGATGGGTCAGTTTATTGTGATGGGTCAGTTTGCGTTAATGGGTCTGTTTGTGTAGTGATGAGTCAATTTTGGGTGATTGGACAATTTGCTGTGATGGGTCACTTTGGGGTGATGAATCAGTTTGGGGTGATGGGTCAGTTTGGGGTGATGAGTCAGTGGGGAGATGAGCCAGTTTGGGGTGATGAGTCAGTTTGTGGTGATGCGTCAGTTTTGGGCGATGAGTTAGTTTGGGGTACTGGTTCAGTTTGTGGGTAATGAGTCGGTTTGGTGAAATGTGTCAATTTTTGGTTATGAGTCTGTTTGGGGTGGTGGGTCAGTTTGGGGTGATGAGTCAGTTTGGGGTGATGGGTCAGTTTTGGCTGATGAGTCAGTTTGGAGTGATGATTCAGTTTTTGGTGATGGATCAGTTTGTGGTGATGGGTCAGTCGGTTGTGATGAGTCAGTTTGGGGGGATGGGTCAATTTGTGGTGATGGGTCAGTTTGGGTAATGAGTCAGTTTGGTGAAATGTGTCAATTTTTGTTTATGAGTCTGGTGGGGGTGGTGTTTCAGTTTGGGGTGATGAGACAGTTTGGGGTGATGGGTCAGTTTGGGGTAATGGGTCAGAATGGGGTGATGAGTCAGTTTGTGGTGATGAGTCAATTATGGATGATGGGTCACTTTGGGTTGATTGGTCAGTTTGGGGTGATGGGGCAGTTTGGGGTGATTGGTCAGTAATGGGTGATGGGGCAGTTTGGAGTGATGGGTCAGTTTGTGGGTGATGAGTCGGTTTGGTGAAATGGGTCAGTTTTTGGTCATGAATCTGTTGAGGGTGGTGCTTTAGTTTGGGATGATGCGTCAGTTTGGGGCGATGAGTCAGTTTGGTATGATTATTCAGTTTTGGGTGATGCGTCAGTTTGGGGCGATAAGACAGTATGGGGTGATTATTCAGTTTGGTGTGATGGTTCAATTTGGTGTGATGAGTCAGTTTGGGGTGATGGGTCAGTTTGTGGAGGTGCATCAGTTTGGGGTGATGGGTCTGTTTGGGTTGATGGGTAAGTTTGGGGTGATGGGTCAGTTTGGGGTGATGAGTCAGTTTGGAGTAATGAGTCAGTTTTTGGAGAAGAGACACTTTGGGGTGATGGGACAGTTTATGGTGATGAGTCAGTTTTGGGTGATGGGACAATTTGGGGTGATGGGTCAGTTTCGGGTGACGAATCCGTTTGGGGTGATGGGTCAGTTTGGGGTGATGAGTCAGTGATGAGATGCGTCAGTTTGGGATGATGAGTCAGTTTTGGTTATTGGTCAGTTTGAGGTGATGGGTCAATTTGGGGTGATGAGTCAATTTGGGGTGATGGGTCAGTTTGTGGTGGTGCGTCAGTTTGGGGTGATTAGTCTGTTTGGGTTGATGGGTCAGTTTAGGGTGATGAGTCAGTTTGGAGTGATGGGTCAGTTTATTGTGATGGGTCAGTTTGCGTTAATGGGTCAGTTTGTGGTGATGAGTCAATTTTGGGTGATTGGACAATTTGGGGTGATGGGTCACTTTGGGGTGATTAATCAGTTTGGGGTGATGGGTCAGTTTGGGGTGATGAGTCAGTGGGGAGATGCGCCAGTTTGGGGTGATGAGTCAGTTTGTGGTGATGCGTCAGTTTTGGGCGATGAGTTAGTTTGGGGTGCTGGGTCAGTTTGTGGATGATGAGTCGGTTTGGTGAAATGTGTCAATTATTGGTTATCAGTCTGTTTGGGGTGGTGGGTCAGTTTGGGGTGATGATTCAATTTGGGGTGATGGGTCAGTTTGGAGTGATGAGTCAGTTTTTTGTGATGGATCAGTTTGTGGTGATGGGTCAGTCGGGTGGGATGAGTCAGTTTGGGGTGATGGGTCAATTTGGGGTGATGGGTCAATTTGGGTAATGAGTCAGTTTGGAGTGGTGGGTCAGTTTTCTGTGATGGGTCAGTTCGGGTTAATAGGTCAGTTTGTGGTGATGGGTCAATTTGGGGTGATGGGTCAGTTTGTGGTGGTGCGTCAGTTTTGGATGATGAGTCTGTTTGTGTTGATGGGTCAGTTTAAGGTGATGGGTCAGTTTGGGGTGATGAGTCAGTTTGGAGTGATGAGTCAGTTTTTGGTGAAGAGTCACTGTGGGGTGATGGGTCAGTTTGTGGTCTAGAGTCAATTTTGGATGATGGGTCAGTTTATTGTGATGGTTCACTTTGCGTTCATGGGTCAGTTTGTGGTGATGAGTCAATTTTGGGTGATCGGACAATTTAGGGTGATGGGTCAGTTAGGGGTGATGAATCAGTTTGGGGTGATGGGTCAGTTTGGGGTGAAGAGTCACTTTGGGGTGATGGGTCAGTTTGTGGTGATGAATCAGTTTGGTGTGATGGGTCAGTTTGGGGTGATGAGTCAGTGGAGAGATGCGTCAGTTTGGGATGATGAGTCAGTTTGGGTTGATTGGTCAGTTTGGGGTGATGAGGCAGTTTGGGGTGATTGGTCAGTAATGGGTGATGGGCCAGTTTGGAGTGATGGGTCAGTTTGTGCGTGATGAGTCGGTTTGGTGAAATGGGTCAGTTTTTGGTCATGAATCTGTTTCGAGTGGTGCTTCAGTTTGGGATGATGCGTCAGTTTGGGGCGATGAGTCAGTTTGGTGTGATTATTCAGTTTGGGGTGATGCGTCAGTTTGGGGCGATAAGTCAGTATGGGGTGATTATTCAGTTTGGGGTGATGGGTCAATTTGGTGTGATGAGTCAGTTTGGGGCCATGAGTCAGTTTTGGGTGATGGATCAGTTTTTGGTGATGGGTCAGTTTGGGGTGATGGGTCAATCGGGTGTGATGAGTCGGTTTGGGGTGATGGGTCAATTTGGGGTGATGAGTCAGTTTGGGGTCATGAGTCAGTTTGCAGTGATGGGTCAGTTTTTGGTCATGGGTAAGTTTATGGTGATGAGTCAGTTTGGGGTGATGAGTCAGTTTGTGGAGGTGCATCAGTTTGGGGTGATGAGTCTGTTTGGGTTGATGGGTAAGTTTGGGGTGATAGGTCAGTTTGGGGTGATGAGTCAGTTTGGAGTGATGAGTCAGTTTTTGGAGAAGAGACACTTTGGGGTGATGGGACAGTTTATGGTGATGAGTCAGTTTTGGGTGATGGGACAATTTGGGGTGATGAGTCAATGGGGAGATGCGTCAGTTTGGGATGATGAGTCAGTTTGGGTTATTGGTCAGTTTGAGGTGATGGTTCAATTTGGGGTGATGAGTCAATTTGTGGTGATCGGTCAGTTTGTGGTGGTGCGTCAGTTTGGGGTGATTAGTCTGTTTGGGTTGATGGGTCAGTTTATTGTGATGGGTCAGTTTGCGTTAATGGGTCTGTTTGTGGTGATGAGTCAATTTTGGGTGATTGGACAATTTGCGTTGATGGGTCACTTTGGGGTGATGAATCAGTTTGGGGTGATGGGTCAGTTTGGGGTGATGAGTCAGTGGGGAGATGCGCCAGTTTGGGGTGATGAGTCAGTTTGTGGTGATGCGTCAGTTTTGGGCGATGAGTTAGTTTGGGGTACTGGTTCAGTTTGTGGGTGATGAGTCGGTTTGGTGAAATGTGTCAATTTTTGGTTATGAATCTGTTTGGGGTGGTGGGTCAGTTTGGGGTGATGAGTCAGTTTGGGGTGATGGGTCAGTTTTGGGTGATGAGTCAGTTTTTTGTGATGATTCAGTTTTTGGGGATGGATCAGTTTGTGGTGATGGGTCAGTCGGTTGTGATGAGTCAGTTTGGGGGGATGGGTCAATTTGTGGTGATGGGTCAGTTTGGGTAATGAGTCAGTTTGGTGAAATGTGTCAATTTTTGTATTTGAGTCTGGTGGGGGTGGTGTTTCAGTTTGGGGTGATGAGACAGTTTGGGGTGATGGGTCAGTTTGGGATAATGGGTCAGAATGGGGTGATGAGTCAGTTTGTGGTGATGAGTCAATTATGGATGATGGGTCACTTTGGGGTGAAGAGTCAGTTTGGGGTGATGGGACAGTTTAGGGTGATTGTCGAGTTTGGAGTGATGAGTCAGTTTGTGGTGATGAGTAACTTTGGGGTAATGGGTCAGTATGGGGTGATGAGTCAGTTTGTGGTGATGAGTCAATTATGGATGATGGGTCAGTTTGGGGTGAAGAGTCAGTTTGGGGTGATGGGTCAGTTTGGGGAGATGGATCAGTTTGGGGTGACGGGTCAGTTTGCGTTGATGGAGCAGTTTGGGGTGATGGGTCAGTTTGGGGTGATGGGACAGTTTGGGGTTAGGAGTCAGTTCGGAGTGATGAGTCAGATTTTGCTGATGGATCAGTTTGGCGTGATGGGTCAGTTGGGTGTGATGAGTCAGTTTGGGGTGATTGGTCAATTTGGGGTGATGGGTCAGTTTGAGGTAATGAGTCAGTTTGGAGTGATGGGTCAGTTTTTGGTCATGGGTCAGTTTGGGCTAATGGTTCAGATTGTGGTGATGAGTCAGTTTGGGGTGATGGGTCAGTTTGTGGAGGTGCGTCAGTTTGGGGGATGAGTCTGTTTGGATTGATGGGTCAGTTTGGGGTGATGGGTAAGTTTGTGGGTGATGAATCGGTTTGGTGAAATGTGTCAATTTTTGGTTGTGAGTCTGTTTGGGGTGGTGCTTCACATTGTGTTGATGAGTCAATTATGGATGATGGGTTAATTTGGGGTGAAGAGTCAGTTTTGGGTGATGGGTCAGTTTGGGGAGATGGATCATTTAGGGGTGATGGGTCAATTTGCGGTGATGGGTCAGTTTGGGGTGATGGGTCAGTTTGGGGTGATGGAACAATTTGGGGTGAAGAGTCAGTTTGCAGTGATGAGTCAGTTTTTGGTGATGGATCAGTTTGTGGTGATGGGTCAGTCTGGTGTGATGCGTCAGTTTGGGGTGATGGGTCAATTTGGGGTGATGGGTCAGTTTGGGGTAATGAGTCAGTTTGGAGTGATGGGTCAGTTTGGGGTGATGAGTCAGTTTGGGGTGATGGTTCAGTTTGGGGTGATGGGTCAGCTTGGGGTGATTGGTCAGTTTGGCGTGATGGGTCAGTTTAGGGTGATGGGCCAGTTTGGGGTGATGGGTCAGTTTGTGGGTGATGATTCAGCTTGGTGAAATGTGTAAATTTTTGGTTCTGAGTCTGTTTGGGGTGGTGCGTCAGTTTGGGGTGATGGGTCAGTTTGGGGTGACGAGTCAGTTTGGAGTGATGAGTCAATTATGGATGATGGGTCAGTTTGGGGTGAAGAGTCAGTTTGGGGTGATGGGTCAGTTTGTGAGTGATGATTCAGCTTGGTGAAATGTGTTAATTTTTGGTTCTGAGTCTGTTTGGGGTGGTGCGTCAGTTTGGGGTGATGGGTCAGTTTGGGGTGACGAGTCAGTTTGGAGTGATGAGTCAATTATGGATGATGGGTCAGTTTGGGGTGAAGAGTCAGTTTGGGGTGATGGGTCAGTTTGTGGGTGATGAGTCGGTTTGGTGAAATGTGTACATTTTTGGTTATGAGTCTGTTTGGGGTGGTGCGTCAGTTTGGGCTGATGAGTGAGTTTGGGGTGATGGGTCAGTTTGGGGTGATGAGTCAGTTTGGAGTGATCAGTCAGTTTTTGGTGATGAGTCATTTTGGGGTAATGGGTCAGTATGGTGTGATGAATCAGTTTGTGATGATGAGTCAATTATGGATGATGGGTCAGTTTGGGGTGAAGAGTCAGTTTGGGGTGATGGGTCAGTTTGGGGAGATGGATCAGTTTGGGGTGATGGGTCAGTTTGCGGTGATGGGTCAGTGTGGGGTGATGGGTCAGTTTGGGGTGATGGAACAATTTGGGGTGAAGAGTCAGTTTGCAGTGATGAGTCAGTTTTTGGTGATGGATCAGTTTGTGGTGATGGGTCAGTCTGGTGTGATGCGTCAGTTTGGGGTGATGGGTCAATTTGGGGTGATGGGTCAGTTTGCGGTAATGAGTCAGTTTGGAGTGATGGGTCAGTTTGGGGTGATAAGTCAGTTTGGGGTGAAGGTTCAGTTTGGGGTGATGGGTCAGCTTGGGGTGATTGGTCAGTTTGGTGTGATGGGTCAGTTTAGGGTGATGGGCAAGTTTGGGGTGATGGGTCAGTTTGTGGGTGATGATTCGGCTTGGTGAAATGTGTCAATTTTTGGTTCTGAGTCTGTTTGGGGTGGTGCGTCAGTTTGGGGTGATGAGTCAGTTTGGAGTGATCAGTCATTTTTTGGTGATGAGTCATTTTGGGGTAATGGGTCAGTATGGTGTGATGAATCAGTTTGTGATGATGAGTCAATTATGGATGATGGGTCAGTTTGGGATGAATAGTCAGTTTGGGGTGATGGGTCAGTTTGGGGTGTTGGGTCAGTTTGCGGTGATGGATCAATTTGGGGTGATGGGTCAGTTTGGGGTGATGGTTCAGTTTGGGGTGATGGGTCAGCTTGGGGTGATTGGTCAGTTTGGGGTGATGGGTCAGTTTAGGGTGATGGGCCAGTTTGGGGTGATGGGACAGTTTGTGGGTGATGATTCGGCTTGGTGAAATGTGTCAATTTTTGGTTCTGAGTCTGTTTGTGGTGGTGCGTCAGTTTGGGGTGATGGGTCAGTTTGGGGTGACGAGTCAGTTTGAAGTGATGAGTCAATTATGGATGATGGGTCAGTTTGGAGTGATGCGTCAGTTTGGGGTGATGGGTCAGTTTGTGGGTGATGAGTCGGTTTGGTGAAATGTGTACATTTTTGGTTATGAGTCTGTTTGGGGTGGTGCGTCAGTTTGGGCTGATGAGTGAGTTTGGGGTGATGGGTCAGTTTGGGGTGATCAGTCAGTTTTTGGTGATGAGTCATTTTGGGGTAATGGGTCAGTATGGTGTGATAAATCAGTTTGTGATGATGAGTCAATTATGGATGATGGGTCAGTTCGGGGTGAAGAGTCAGTTTGGGGTGATGGGTCAGTTTGGGGAGATGGATCAGTTTGGGGTGATGGGTCATTTTGGGGTGATGGATCAGTTTGGGGTGATGGGTCAGTTTGGGGTGATGTGACAGTTTGGGGTGAAGACTCAGTTTGGAGTGATGAGTCAGTTTGGGGTGATGAGTCAGTTTGTGGAGGTGCGTCAGTTTGGGGGAAGTCTGTTTGGATTGATGGTTCAGTTTGGGGTGATGGGTCAGTTTGGGGTGATCAGTCAGTTTAGAGTGATGTCTCAGCTTTTGGTGAAGAGACACGTTGGGGTAAGGGGTCAGTTTATGCTGATGAGTCAGTTTTGGGTGATGGGAAAATTTGGGGTGAAGGGTAAGTTTCGGGTGATGAATCAGTTTGGCGTGAAGGGTCAGTTTGGGGTGATGCGTCAGTGGGGAGATTTGTCAGTTTGGGATGATGAGTCAGTTTGGGTTGATTAGTCAGTTTGTGGTGATGGGTCAATTTGGGGTGATGAGTCAGTTTGGAGTGATGAGAATGTTTTGGTGATGAGTCAGTTTGGGGTGATGGGTCAGTATGGGGTGAAGAGTCAGTTTGGGATGATGGGTCAGTTTGGGGTGAAGATTCAATTTGGTGTGATGGTTCAGTTTGGGGTGATGCATCAGTCTTGTGTGATGCGTCAGTTTGGGGCGATGAGTCAGTTTGGGGTGATGAGTCAGTTTGCGGTGAAGGGTCAGTTTGGGGTGATGGGTCAATTTGGGAAGAATAGTCAGTTTGGAGTGATGAGTCACTTTGGGGTGATGAGTCTGTTTGGGTTGATGGGTCAGTTTGGGGTGATGGGTCAGTTTGGAGTGAAGAGTCAATTTGGAGTGATGAGTCAGTTTTTGCTGAAGTTTCAATTGGGGGTGATGGTTCAGTTTGTGGTGAAGTGTCAGTTTTGGGTGATGGGACAATTTGGGGTGATTCGTCAGTTTGGGGCCATGAGTCAGTTTGAGGTGATGAGTCAGTTTGCGGTGATGGGTCAGTTTGGGGTGATGGGCCAGTTTGGGGTGATGGGTCAGTTTGTGGGTGATGATTCGGCTTGGTGAAATGTGTCAATTTTTGGTTCTGAGTCTGTTTGTGGTGGTGCGTCAGTTTGGGGTGATGGGTCAGTTTGGGGTGACGAGTCAGTTTGAAGTGATGAGTCAATTATGGATGATGGGTCAGTTTGGAGTGATGCGTCAGTTTGGGGTGATGGGTCAGTTTGTGGGTGATGAGTCGGTTTGGTGAAATGTGTACATTTTTGGTTATGAGTCTGTTTGGGGTGGTGCGTCAGTTTGGGCTGATGAGTGAGTTTGGGGTGATGGGTCAGTTTGGGGTGATCAGTCAGTTTTTGGTGATGAGTCATTTTGGGGTAATGGGTCAGTATGGTGTGATAAATCAGTTTGTGATGATGAGTCAATTATGGATGATGGGTCAGTTTGGGGTGAAGAGTCAGTTTGGGGTGATGGGTCAGTTTGGGGAGATGGATCAGTTTGGGGTGATGGGTCAGTTTGGGGTGATGGATCAGTTTGGGGTGATGGGTCAGTTTGGGGTGATGTGACAGTTTGGGGTGAAGACTCAGTTTGGAGTGATGAGTCAGTTTGGGGTGATGAGTCAGTTTGTGGAGGTGCGTCAGTTTGGGTGAAGAGTCTGTTTGGATTGATGGTTCAGTTTGGGGTGATGGGTCAGTTTGGGGTGAACAGTCAGTTTAGAGTGATGTCTCAGCTTTTGGTGAAGAGACACTTTGGGGTAAGGGGTCAGTTTATGCTGATGAGTCAGTTTTGGGTGATGGGAAAATTTGGGGTGAAGGGTAAGTTTCGGGTGATGAATCAGTTTGGCGTGAAGGGTCAGTTTGGGGTGATGCGTCAGTGGGGAGATTTGTCAGTTTGGGATGATGAGTCAGTTTGGGTTGATTAGTCAGTTTGTGGTGATGGGTCAATTTGGGGTGATGAGTCAGTTTGGAGTGATGAGAATGTTTTGGTGATGAGTCAGTTTGGGGTGATGGGTCAGTATGGGGTGAAGAGTCAGTTTGGGATGATGGGTCAGTTTGGGGTGAAGATTCAATTTGGTGTGATGGTTCAGTTTGGGGTGATGCATCAGTTTTGTGTGATGCGTCAGTTTGGGGCGATGAGTCAGTTTGGGGTGATGAGTCAGTTTGCGGTGAAGGGTCAGTTTGGGGTGATGGGTCAATTTGGGATGAATAGTCAGTTTGGAGTGATGAGTCACTTTGGGGTGATGAGTCTGTTTGGGTTGATGAGTCAGTTTGGGGTGATGGGTCAGTTTGGAGTGAAGAGTCAATTTGGAGTGATGAGTCAGTTTTTGCTGAAGTTTCAATTGGGGGTGATGGTTCAGTTGTGGTGAAGTGTCAGTTTTGGGTGATGGGACAATTTGGGGTGATACGTCAGTTTGGGGCCATGAGTCAGTTTGAGGTGATGAGTCAGTTTGCGGTGATGGGTCAGTTTGGGTTGATGGGTCAGTTTGTGGGTGAAGAGTTGGTTTGGTGAAATGTGTCAATTTTTGGTTGTGAGTCTGTTTGGGGTGGTGCGTCAGTTTGGGGTGATGAGTCAGTTGGGGGTGATGGGTCAGTTTGGGGTAATGGGTCAGTATTGGGTGATGAGTCAGTTTGTGGTGATGATTCAATTATGGATGATGGGTCACTCTGGGGTGAAGCCTCAGTTTGGGGTGATGGGTCAGTTTGGGGAGATGGATCAGTTTGGGGTGATGGGACAGTTTGGGGTGAAGAGTCAGTTTAGAGTGATGAGTCAGTTTTTGGTGATGGATCAGTTTGGGGTGATGGGTCAGTCTCGTGTGATGCGTCAGTTTGGGGTGATGGGTAAATTTGGGGTGATGGATCAGTTTGGGGTGATGGGTCAGTTTGTGGGTGATGAGTCGGTTTGGTGAAATGTGTCAATTTTTGGTTATGAGTCTGTTTGGGGTGGTACGTCAGTTTTGGGTGATGAGTGAGTTTGGGGTGATGGGACAGTTTGGGGTGATTAATCAGTTTGGATCGATGAGTCAGTTTTTGGTGATGAGTAATTTTGGGGTAATGCGTCAGTTTGGGGTGAAGAGTCAGTTTGGAGTGATGAGTCAGTTTTTGGTGAAGAGTCAATTTGGGGTGATGGTTCAGTTTGTGGTGAAGTGTCAGTTTTGGGTGATGGGACAATTTTGGGTGATGGGTCAATTTGGGGTGATTAATCAGTTTGGGGTGATGGGTCAGTTTGGGGTGATGAGTCAGTTTGGATTGATTGGTCGGTTAGGGGTGATGGGTCAGTTTGGGGTGATGATTCAGTTTGGAATGATGAGTATGTTTTTGGTGATAAGTCAGTTTGGGGTGATGGGTCAGTTTGCGGTGATGGATCAGTTTGGGGTGATGGTCAGTTTGGGTTGATGGGACAGTTTGGGGTGAAGAGTCAGTTTGGAGTGATGAGTCAGTTTTTAGTGATGGATCAGTTTGGGGTGATGGGTCAGTCTCGTGTGATGCGTCAGTTTGGGGTGATGGTTCAATTTGGGGTGATGGGTCAGTTTGGGGTAATGAGTCAGTTTGCAGTGATTGGTAAGTTTGGGGTGATGAGTCAGTTTGGGGTGATGGTTCAGTTTGGGGTGATGGGTCAGTTTGGACTGAAGTGTCCGTTTGGGGTGTAGGGTCAGTTTGGGGAGATGGATCAGTTTGGGGTGATGGGAAAGTTTTGGGTGAAGAATCAGTTTGGAGTGATGAGTCAGTTTTTGGTGATGGATCAGTTTGGGGTGATGGGTCAGTCGGGTGTGATGAGTCAGTTTGGGGTGATGGGTCAATTTGGGGTGATGGGTCAGTTTGTGGTAATGAGTCAGTTTGGAGTGATGGGTCAGTTTTTGGTCATGGGTCAGTTTGTGGTAATAGGTCAGTTTGTGGTGATGGGACAATTTGGGGTGATGGGTCAATTTGGGGTGATGGGTCAGTTTGGGTTAATGAGTCAGTTTGCAGTGATTGGTCAGTTTGGAGTGATGAGTCAGTTTGTGATGATGGTTCAGTTTGGGTTGATGGGTCAGTTTAGGGTGATGAGTCAGTTTGGAGCGATGAGTCAGTTTTTGGTGATGAGTCATTTAGGGGTCATGGGTCAGTATGGGGTGATGAGTCAGTTTGTGGTGATGAGTCAATTATGGATGATTGGTCAGTTTTGGGTGAAGTGTCAGTTTGGGTGGAAGGGTCAGTTTGGGGAGATGGATCAGTTTGGGGTGATGGGATAGTTTGGGGTGAAGAGTCAGTTTGGAGTGATGAGTCAGTTTTTGGTGATGGATCAGTTTGGGGTGATGCGTCAGTCGGGTGCGATGAGTCAGTTTGGGGTGATGGGTCAATTTGGGGTCATGGGTCAGTTTGTGGTAATGAATCAGTTTGGAGTGATGGGTCAGTTTTTGGTCATGGGTCAGTTTGGGTTCATGGGTCAGTTTGTGGTGATGAGTCAGTTTGGGGTGATGGGTCAGTTTGTGGAGGTGCGTCAGTTTGGGGGATGAGTCTGTTTGGATTGATGGGTCAGTTTGGGGTGATGGGTCAGTATGGGGTGATCGGTCAGTTTGTGGGTGATGAGTCGGTTTGGAGAAATGTGTCAGTTTTTGGTGATGAGTCATTTTGGGGTGATCGGTCAATTTGAGGTGATGAGTCAGTTTGTGGGTGATGCCTCAGTTTGGGGTGATGGGTCAATTTGGGGTGATGAGTCAGTTTGGGGTGATGGGTCATTTAGTGTGATGGGTTACTTTGGAGTGCTGATTACTTTGGGGTGAAGATTCATTTTGGGGTGATGGTTCAGTTTGAGGTGATGCGTCAGTTTGATTTGATACGTCAGTTTGGGGCCATGAGTCAGTTTGGCGTGATGGGTCAGTCGGGTGTGATGAGTCTGTTTGGGTTGATGGGTCAGTTTGGGGTGATGGGTCAGTTTGGGGTGATGAGTCAGTTTGGAGTGATGAGTCAGTTTTTGGTGAAGAGACACTTTGGGGTGATGGGTCAGTTTATCGTGATGAGTCAGTTTTGGGTGATGTGACAATTTTGGATGATGGGTCAGTTTAGGGTGATGAATCAGTTTGGTGTGATGGGTCAGTTAGGGGTGATCTGTCATTGAGGAGATGCGTCAGTTTGGGATGATGAATCACTTTCCGTTGATTAGTCAGTTTGTGGTCATGGGTCAATTTGGGCTGATGAGTCAGTTTGGAGTGATTAATATGTTTTTGTTGATGAGTCAGTTTGGGGTGATGGGTCAGTATGGGGTGAAGAATCAGTTTGGGGTGATGGGTCAGTTTGGGGTGATGAGTCAGTTTGGGGTGATGGGTCAGTTTGGGGTGAAGAGTCAGTTTGGAGTGATGAATCAGTTTGGGGTGATGGGTCAGTTTGGGGTGATAAGTCAGTTTTGATTGATTGGTCGGTTTGTGGTGATGGGTCAGTTTGGGTTGAAGCGTCAGTTTGGAGTGATGAGTATGTTTTTGGTGATAAGTCAGTTTGGGGTGATGGGTCAGTTTGGGGTGATGGTTCAGTTTGGTGTGATGGGTCAGTTTGGAGTGATCGGGCAGTTTGGGGTGATGGGTCAGTTCAGGGTGATGGGCCAGTTTGGAGTGATGGGTCAGTTTGTGGGCGATGAGTCCGTTTGGTGAAATGGGTCAGTTTTTGGTCATGATTCTGTTTGGGGTGGAGCTTCTGTTTCGGATGATGCATCAGTTTGGGGCGATGAGTCACTTTGGGGTGATTATTCAGTTTGGGGTGATGCGTCAATTTGTGGCGATGAGTCAGTTTGGGGTGATTATTCAGTTTGGGGTGATGCGTCAGTTTGCGGCGATGAGTCAGTTTGGGGTGATTATTCAGTTTGGGGTGACCAGTCAATTTGAGGTGATGAGTCAGTTTGGTGTGTTTGGTCAATTTTGGGTGATGAGTCAATTTGTGAGTGATGCTTCAGTTTGGGGTGATGGGTCAGTTTGGGGTGATGCGTCAGTTTGGAGTCATTGGTCGGTTCGGGGTGATGGGTCAGTTTGGGTTGATAATTCAGTTTCGAGTGATGAGTATGTTTTTGGTGATAAGTCAGTTTGGGGTGATGGGTCAGTTTCGGGTGATGGGTCAGTTTGGGGTGATGAATCAGTTTGGGGTGATGGGTCAGTTTGGGGTGATGACTCTGTTTGGATTGATTGGCCGGTTTGGGGTGATGGATCAGTTTTGGGTGTTGATTCAGTTTGGAGTGATGAGTATGTTTTTGGTGATAAGTCAGTTTGGGGTGATGGGTCAGTTTGGGGTGATCATTCATTTTGGGGTGATGGGTCAGTTTGGGGTGATGGGGCATTTTGGGGTGATGGGTCAGTTCAGGGTGATGGGCCAGTTTGGAGTGATGGGTCAATTTGTGGGTGATGAATCGGTTTGGTGAAATGGGTCAGTTTTTGGTCATGAGTCTGTTTGGGGTGGTGCTTCAGTTTCGGATGATGCGTCAGTTTGGGGCGATGTGTCACTTTGGGGTGATTATTCAGTTTGGGGTGATCTGTCAATTTGAGGTGATGAGTCAGTTGGGGTGATTGTTCAATTTGGGGTGATGAGTCAGTTTGTGGGTGATGATTCAGTTTGGGGTGATGGGTCAGTTTGGGGTGATGTGTCAGTTTGGGTTGATGGGACACTTTGGGGTGAAGAGTCAGTTTGGAGAGATGAGTCAGTTTTAGTGATGGTTCAGTTTGGGGTGATGCGTCAGTTTTGTTTGATACGTCAGTTTGGGGCCATGAGTCAGTTTGGGGTGATGATTCAGTTTGCGGTGATGGGACAGTTTGGGGTGATGGGTCAGTTTGTGGGTGAAGAGTCGGTTTGGTAAAATGTTTCAATTTTTGGTTGTGAGTCTGTTTGGGGTGGTGCGTCAGTTTGGGGTGATGAGTCAGTTTGGGGTGATGGGTCATTTTTGGGTAATGGGTCGGTATGGGGTGATGAGTCAGTTTGTGGTGATGAGTCAATTATGGAAGATGGGTCACTTTGGGGTGAAGAGTCAGTTTGGGGTGATGGGTCAGTTTGGGGAGGTGGATCAGTTTGGGGTGATGGGTCAGTTTGCGATGATGGATCAGTTTGGGGTGATGGTCAGTTGGGTTGATGGGACAGTTTGGGGTGAAGAGTTAGTTTGGAGTGATGAGTCAGTTTTTGGTGATGGATCAGTTTGAGGTGATGGGGCAGTCGGGTGTGATGAGTCAGTTTGGGGTGATGGGTCAATTTGGGGTGATGGGTCAGTTTGGGGTAATGAGTCAGTTTGGAGTGATGGGTCAGTTATTGGTCATGGGTCAGTTTGTGTTAATGGTTCAGTTTGTGCTGATGAGTCAATTTGGGGTGATGAGTCAGTTTGTGGAGGTGCGTCAGTTTGGGGGATGAGTCTGTTTGGATTGATGGGTCAGTTTGCGGTGATGGATCAGTTTGGGATGATGGGTCAGTTTGGGTTGATGGGACAGTTTGGGGTGAAGAGTCAGTTTGGAGTGATGAGTCAGTTTTTAGTGATGGATCAGTTTGGGGTGATGGGTCAGTTTGGGGTGATGGTTCAGTTTGGTGTGATGGGTCAGTTTGGAGTGATCGGGCAGTTTGGGGTGATGGGTCAGTTCAGGGTGATGGGCCAGTTTGGAGTGATGGGTCAGTTTGTGGGTGATGAGTCCGTTTGGTGAAATGGGTCAGTTTTTGGTCATGATTCTGTTTGGGGTGGAGCTTCTGTTTCGGATGATGCATCAGTTTGGGGCGATGAGTCACTTTGGGGTGATTATTCAGTTTGGGGTGATGCGTCAATTTGTGGCGATGAGTCAGTTTGGGGTGATTATTCAGTTTGGGGTGATGCGTCAGTTTGCGGCGATGAGTCAGTTTGGGGTGATTATTCAGTTTGGGGTGACCAGTCAATTTGAGGTGATGAGTCAGTTTGGTGTGTTTGGTCAATTTTGGGTGATGAGTCAATTTGTGAGTGATGCTTCAGTTTGGGGTGATGGGTCAGTTTGGGGTGATGCGTCAGTTTGGAGTCATTGGTCGGTTCGGGGTGATGGGTCAGTTTGGGTTGATAATTCAGTTTCGAGTGATGAGTATGTTTTTGGTGATAAGTCAGTTTGGGGTGATGGGTCAGTTTGGGGTGATGGGTCAGTTTGGGGTGATGAATCAGTTTGGGGTGATGGGTCAGTTTAGGGTGATGACTCTGTTTGGATTGATTGGCCGGTTTGGGGTGATGGATCAGTTTTGGGTGTTGATTCAGTTTGGAGTGATGAGTATGTTTTTGGTGATAAGTCAGTTTGGGGTGATGGGTCAGTTTGGGGTGATCATTCAGTTTGGGGTGATGGGTCAGTTTGAGGTGATGGGGCATTTTGGGGTGATGGGTCAGTTCAGGGTGATGGGCCAGTTTGGAGTGATGGGTCAATTTGTGGGTGATGAATCGGTTTGGTGAAATGGGTCAGTTTTTGGTCATGAGTCTGTTTGGGGTGGTGCTTCAGTTTCGGATGATGCGTCAGTTTGGGGCGATGTGTCACTTTGGGGTGATTATTCAGTTTGGGGTGATCTGTCAATTTGAGGTGATGAGTCAGTTTAGGTGATTGTTCAATTTGGGGTGATGAGTCAGTTTGTGGGTGATGATTCAGTTTGGGGTGATGGGTCAGTTTGGGGTGATGTGTCAGTTTGGGTTGATGGAACACTTTGGGGTGAAGAGTCAGTTTGGAGAGATGAGTCAGTTTTAGTGATGGTTCAGTTTGGGGTGATGCGTCAGTTTTGTTTGATACGTCAGTTTGGGGCCATGAGTCAGTTTGGGGTGATGATTCAGTTTGCGGTGATGGGACAGTTTGGGGTGATGGGTCAGTTTGTGAGTGAAGAGTCGGTTTGGTAAAATGTTTCAATTTTTGGTTGTGAGTCTGTTTGGGGTGGTGCGTCAGTTTGGGGTGATGAGTCAGTTTGGGGTGATGGGTCATTTTTGGGTAATGGGTCGGTATGGGGTGATGAGTCAGTTTGTGGTGATGAGTCAATTATGGAAGATGGGTCACTTTGGGGTGAAGAGTCAGTTTGGGGTGATGGGTCAGTTTGGGGAGGTGGATCAGTTTGGGGTGATGGGTCAGTTTGCGGTGATGGATCAGTTTGGGGTGATGGTCAGTTGGGTTAATGGGACAGTTTGGGGTGAAGAGTTAGTTTGGAGTGATGAGTCAGTTTTTGGTGATGGATCAGTTTGAGGTGATGGGGCAGTCGGGTGTGATGAGTCAGTTTGGGGTGATGGGTCAATTTGGGGTGATGGGTCAGTTTGGGGTAATGAGTCAGTTTGGAGTGATGGGTCAGTTATTGGTCATGGGTCAGTTTGTGTTAATGGTTCAGTTTGTGCTGATGAGTCAATTTGGGGTGATGAGTCAGTTTGTGGAGGTGCGTCAGTTTGGGGGATGAGTCTGTTTGGATTGATGGGTCAGTTTGCGGTGATGGATCAGTTTGGGATGATGGGTCAGTTTGGGTTGATGGGACAGTTTGGGGTGAAGAGTCAGTTTGGAGTGATGAGTCAGTTTTTAGTGATGGATCAGTTTGGGGTGATGGGTCAGTCTCGTGTGATGCGTCTGTTTGGGGTGATGGGTCAATTTGGGGTGATGGGTCAGTTTGGGGTAATGAGTCAGTTTGCAGTGATTGGTCAGTTTGGGGTGATGAGTCAGTTTGGGGTGATGGTTCAGTTTGGGGTGATGGGTCATTTTAGGGTGATGTGTCAGTTTGGAGCGATGAGTCAGTAGATGGTGATGAGTCATTTAGGGGTCATGGGTCAGTATGGGGTGATGAGTCAGTTTGTGGTGATGAGTCAATTATGGATGATTGGTCAGTTTTGGGTGAAGTGTCAGTTTGGGTTGAAGGGTCAGTTTGGGGAGATGGATCAGTTTGGGGTGATGGGACAGTTTGGGGTGAAGAGTAAATTTGGAGTGATGAGTCAGTTTTTGGTGATGGATCAGTTTGGGGTGATGGGTCAGTCGGGTGTGATGAGTCAGATTAGGGTGATGGGTCAGTTTGTGGAGATGAGTCAGTTTGGGCGATGAGTCTGTTTGGATTGATGGGTCAGTTTGGGGTGATGGGTCAGTTTGGGGTGATCGGTCAGTTTGTGGGTGATGAGTCGGTTTGGAGAAATGTGTCAGTTTTTGGTGATGAGTCATTTTGGGGTGATCGGTCAATTTGAGGTGATGAGTCAGTTTGTGGGTGATGCCTCAGTTTGGGGTGATGGGTCAATTTGGGGTGATGAGTCAGTTTGGGGTGATGGGTCAGTTAGTGTGATGGGTTACTTTGGAGTGCTGATTACTTTGGGGTGAAGATTCAATTTGGGGTGATGGTTCAGTTTGGGGTGATGCGTCAGTTTGATTTGATACGTCAGTTTGGGGCCATGAGTCAGTTTGGGGTGATGATTCAGTTTTTGGTGATGGGTCAGTTTGGGGTGATGGGTCAGTCGGGTGTGATGAGTCTGTTTGGGTTGATGGGTCAGTTTGGGGTGATGGGTCAGTTTGGGGTGATGAGTCAGTTTGGAGTGATGAGTCAGTTTTTGGTGAAGAGACACTTTGGATTGATTGGTCAGTTTATCGTGATGAGTCAGTTTTGGGTGATGTGACAATTTGGGGTGATGGCTCAGTTTAGGGTGATGAATCAGTTTGGGGTGATGGGTCAGTTTGGGATGATCTGTCATTGGGGAGATGCGTCAGTTTGGGATGATGAATCAGTTTCGGTTGATTTGTCAGTTTGTGGTGATGGGTCAATTTGGGGTGATGAGTCAGTTTGGAGTGATGAATATGTTTTTGATGATGAGTCAATTTAGCGTGATGGTTCAGTTTGTGGTGAAGTGTCAGTTTTGGGTGATGGGACAATTTGGGGTGATGGGTCAGTTTGTGGTGATGAATCAGTTTGGGGTGATAGGTCAGTTTGGGGTGATGAGTCAGTTTTGATTGATTGGTCGGTTTGGGGTGATGGGTCAGTTTGGGTTGATGCGTCAGTTTGGAGTGATGAGTATGTTTTTGGTGATAAGTCAGTTTGGGGTGATGGGTCAGTTTGGGGTGATGGTTCAGTTTGGTGTGATGGGTCAGTTTGGGGTGATCGGGCAGTTTGGGGTGATGGGTCAGTTGAGGGTGATGGGCCAGTTTGGAGTGATGGGTCCGTTTGTGGGTGATGAGTCCGTTTGGTGAAATGGGTCAGTTTTTGGTCATGAGTCTGTTTGGGGTGGAGCTTCTGTTTCGGATGATGCGTCAGTTTGGGGCGATGAGTCACTTTGGTTGATTATTCAATTTGGGGTGATGCGTCAATTTGCGGCGATGAGTCAGTTTGGGGTGATTATTCAGTTTGGGGTGATGCGTCAGTTTGCGGCGATGAGTCAGTTTGGGGTGATTATTCAGTTTGGGGTGACCAGTCAATTTGAGGTGATGAGTCAGTTTGGTGTGTTTGGTCAATTTGGGGTGATGAGTCAGTTTGTGAGTGATGCTTCAGTTTGGGGTGATGGGTCAGTTTGGGCTGATGCGTCAGTTTGGAGTGATGAGAATGTTTTTGGTGATAAGTCAGTTTGTGGTGATGGGTTAGTTTGGGGTGATGGTTCAGTTTGGGGTGATGGGTCAGTTTGGGGTGATGGGGCAGTTTGGAGTGATGGGTCAGTAAAGGGTGATGGGCCAGTTTGGAGTGATGGCTCAGTTTGTGGGTGATGAGTCGGTTCGGTGAAATGGTCAGTTTTTGGTATTGAGTCTGTTTGGGGTGGTGCTTCAGTTTGTGGTGATGAGTCAGTTTGGGGTGATGGGTCAGTGTGTGGAGGTGCGTCAGTTTGGGGGATGAGTCTGTTTGGATTGATGGGTCAGTTTGGGGTGATGGGTCAGTTTGGGGCGATCGGTCAGTTTGTGGGTGATGAGTCGGTTTGGAGATATGTGTCAGTTTTTGGTGATGAGTCATTTTGGGGTGATCGGTCAATTTGAGGTGATGAGTCAGTTTGTGGGTGATGCCTCAGTTTGCGGTGATGGGTCAATTTGGGGTGATGAGTCAGTTTGGGGTGATGGGTCAGTTAGCGTGATGGGTTACTTTGGAGTGCTGATTACTTTGGGGTGAAGATTCAATTTGGGGTGATGGTTCAGTTTGAGGTGATGCGTCAGTTTGATTTGATACGACAGTTTGGGGCCATGAGTCAGTTTGGGGTGATGAGTCAGTTTTTGGTGATGGGTCAGTTTGGGGTGATGGGTCAGTCGGGTGTGATGAGTCTGTTTGGGTTGATGGGTCAGTTTGGGGTGATGGGTCAGTTTGGTGTGATGAGTCAGTTTGGAGTGATGAGTCAGTTTTTGGTGAAGAGACACTTTGGGGTGATTGGTCAGTTTATCGTGATGAGTCAGTTTTGGGTGATGTGACAATTTGGGGTGATGGCTCAGTTTAGGGTGATGAATCAGTTTGTGATGATGGGTCAGTTTGGGGTGATCTGTCATTGGGGAGATGCGTCAGTTTGGGATGATGAATCAGTTTCGGTTGATTAGTCAGTTTGTGGTGATGGGTCAATTTGGGGTGATGAGTCAGTTTGGAGTGATGAATATGTTTTTGATGATGAGTCAGTTTGGGGTGATGGGTCAGTATGGGGTGAAGAATCAGTTTGGAGTGATGGGTCAGTTTGGGGTGATGAGTCAGTTTGGGGTGATGGGTCAGTTTGGGGTGAAGAGTCAGTTTGGAGTGATGAGTCAGTTTTTGGTGAAGAGTCAATTTAGCGTGATGGTTCAGTTTGTGCTGAAGTGTCAGTTTTGGGTGATGGGACAATTTGGTGTGATGGGTCAGTTTGTGGTGAAAAATCAGTTTGGGGTGATGGGTCAGTTTGGGGTGATGAGTCAGTTTTGATTGATTGGTCGGTTTGGGGTGATGGGTCAGTTTGGGTTGAAGCATCAGTTTGGAGTGATGAGTATGTTTTTGGTGATAAGTCAGTTTGGGGTGATGGGTCAGTTTGGGGTGATGGTTCAGTTTGGTGTGATGGGTCAGTTCAGGGTGATGGGCCAGTTTGGAGTGATGGGTCAGTTTGTGGGTGATGAGTCCGTTTGGTGAAATTGGTCAGTTTTTGGTCATGAGTCTTTTTGTGGTAGAGCTTCTGTTTCGGATGATGCGTCAGTTTGGGGCGATGAGTCACTTTGGGGTGATTATTCAGTTTGGGGTGATGCGTCAATTTGCGGCGATGAGTCAGTTTGGGGTGATTATTCAGTTTGGGGTGATGCGTCAGTTTGCGGCGATGAGTCAGTTTGGGGTGATTATTCAGTTTGGGGTGACCAGTCAATTTGAGGTGATGAGTCATTTTGGTGTGTTTGATCAATTTGGGGTGATGAGTCAGTTTGTGAGTGATGCTTCAGTTTGGGGTGATGGGTCAGTTTGGGGTGATGCGTCAGTTTGGAGTGATGAGTATGTTTTTGGTGATAAGTCAGTTTGTGGGTGATGCCTCAGTTTGGGGTGATGGGTCAATTTGGTGTGATGAGTCAGTTTGGGGTGATGGGTCAGTTAGTGTGATGGGTTACTTTGGAGTGCTGATTACTTTGGGGTGAAGATTCAAATTGGGGTGATGGTTCAGTTTGGGGTGATGCGTCAGTTTGATTTGATACGTCAGTTTGGGGCCATGAGTCAGTTTGGGGTGATTAGTCAGTTTTTGGTGATGAGTCAGTTTGGGGTGATGGGTCAGTCGGGTGTGATGAGTCTGTTTGGTTTGATAGGTCAGTTTGGGGTGATGGGTCAGTTTGGGGTGATTAGTCAGTTTGGAGTGATGAGTCAGTTTTTGGTGAAGAGACACTTTGGATTGATTGGTCAGTTTATCGTGATGAGTCAGTTTTTGGTGATGTGACAATTTGGGGTGATGGCTCAGTTTAGGGTGATGAATCAGTTTGGGGTGATGGGTCAGTTTGTTGTGATCTGTCATTGGGGAGATGCGTCAGTTTGGGATGATGAATCAGTTTCGGTTGATTAGTCAGTTTGTGTTGATGGGTCAACTTGGGGTGATGTGTCAGTTTGGAGTGCTGAATATGTTTTTGATGATGTGTCAGTTTGGGGTGATGGGTCAGTATGGGGTGAAGAATCAGTTTGGAGTGATGAGTCAGTTTTTGGTGAAGAGTCAATTTAGCGTGATGGTTTAGTTTGTGGTGAAGTGTCAGTTTTGGGTGATGGGACAATTTGGGGTGATGGGTCAGTTTGTGGTGATGAATCAGTTTGGGGTGATGGGTCAGTTTGGGGTGATGAGTCAGTTTTGATTGATTGGTCGGTTTGGGGTGATGGGTCAGTTTGGGTTGATGCGTCAGTTTGGAGTGATGAGTATGTTTTTGGTGATAAGTCAGTTTGGGGTGATGGGTCAGTTTGTGGTGATGGTTCAGTTTCGTGTGATGGGTCAGTTTGGGGTGATCGGGCAGTTTGGGGTGATGTGTCAGTTCAGGGTGATGGGCCAGTTTGGAGTGACGGGTCAGTTTGTGGGTGATGAGTCCGTTTGGTGAAATGGGTCAGTTTTTGGTCATGAGTCTGTTTGGGGTGGAGCTTCTGTTTCGGATGATGCGTCAGTTTGGGGCGATGAGTCACTTTGGGGTGATTATTCAGTTTGGGTTGATGCGTCAATTTGCGGCGATGAGTCAGCTTGGGGTGATTATTCAGTTTGGGGTGACCAGTCAATTTGAGGTGATGAGTCATTTTGGTGTGATTGGTCAATTTGGGGTGATGAGTCAGTTTGTGAGTGATGCTTCAGTTTGGGGTGATGGGTCAGTTTGGGGTGATGCGTCAGTTTGGAGTGATGAGTATGTTTTTGGTGATAAATCAGTTTGTGGTGATGGGTCAGTTTGGGGTGATGGTTCAGTTTGGGGTGATGGGTCAGTTTGGAGTGATGGGGCAGTTTGGAGTGATGGGTCAGTTCAGGGTGATGGGCCAGTTTGGAGTGATGGGTCAGTTTGTGAGTGATGAGTCGGTTTGGTGAAATGGGTCAGTTTTTGGTCATGAGTCTGTTTGGGGTGGTGCTTCAGTTTGTGGTGATGAGTCAGTTTGTGTTGATTGCTAAGTCTGGGATGATGGGTCAATTTGGGGTGTTGAATCAGTGTGGAGTGATGAGTCAGTTTTTAGTGATGGATCAGTTTGGGGTGATGGGTCAGTCTCGTGTGATGCGTCAGTTTGGGGTGATGGGTCAATTTGGGGTGATGGGTCAGTTTGGGCTAATGAGTCAGTTTGCAGTGATTGGTCAGTTTGGGATGATGAGTCAGTTTGGGGTGATGGTTCAGTTTGGGGTGATGGGTCAGTTTGGGGTGATGGGTCAGTTTGGGGTGATGGGGCAGTTTGTAGTGATGGGTCAGTAAAGGGTGATGGGCCAGTTTGGAGTGATGGGTCAGTTTGTGGGTGATGAGTCGGTTCGGTGAAATGGTCAGTTTTTGGTCATGAGTCTGTTTGGGGTGGTGCTTCAGTTTGTGGTGATGAGTCAGTTTGGGGTGATGGGTCAGTGTGTGGAGGTGCGTCAGTTTGGGGGATGAGTCTGTTTGGATTGATGGGTCAGTTTGGGGTGATGGGTCAGTTTGGGGCGATCGGTCAGTTTGTGGGTGATGAGTCGGTTTGGAGAAATGTGTCAGTTTTTGGTGATGAGTCATTTTGGGGTGATCGTTCAATTTGAGGTGATGAGTCAGTTTGTGGGTGATGCCTCAGTTTGCGGTGATGGGTCAATTTGGGGTGATGAGTCAGTTTGGGGTGATGGGTCAGTTAGCGTGATGGGTTACTTTGGAGTGCTGATTACTTTGGGGTGAAGATTCAATTTGGGGTGATGGTTCAGTTTGAGGTGATGCGTCAGTTTGATTTGATACGACAGTTTGGGGCCATGAGTCAGTTTGGGGTGATGAGTCAGTTTTTGGTGATGGGTCAGTTTGGGGTGATGGGTCAGTCGGGTGTGATGAGTCTGTTTGGGTTGATGGGTCAGTTTGGGGTGATGGGTCAGTTTTGGGTGATGAGTCAGTTTGGAGTGATGAGTCAGTTTTTGGTGAAGAGACACTTTGGGGTGATTGGTCAGTTTATCGTGATGAGTCAGTTTTGGGTGATGTGACAATTTGGGGTGATGGCTCAGTTTAGGGTGATGAATCAGTTTGTGATGATGGGTCAGTTTGGGGTGATCTGTCATTGGGGAGATGCGTCAGTTTGGGATGATGAATCAGTTTCGGTTGATTAGTCAGTTTGTTGTGATGGGTCAATTTGGGGTGATGAGTCAGTTTGGAGTGATGAATATGTTTTTGATGATGAGTCAGTTTGGGGTGATGGGTCAGTATGGGGTGAAGAATCAGTTTGGAGTGATGGGTCAGTTTGGGGTGATGAGTCAGTTTGGGGTGATGGGTCAGTTTGGGGTGAAGAGTCAGTTTGGAGTGATGAGTCAGTATTTGGTGAAGAGTCAATTTAGCGTGATGGTTCAGTTTGTGCTGAAGTGTCAGTTTTGGGTGATGGGACAATTTGGTGTGATGGGTCAGTTTGTGGTGAAAAATCAGTTTGGGGTGATGGGTCAGTTTGGGGTGATGAGTCAGTTTTGATTGATTGGTCGGTTTGGGGTGATGGGTCAGTTTGGGTTGAAGCATCAGTTTGGAGTGATGAGTATGTTTTTGGTGATAAGTCAGTTTGGGGTGATGGGTCAGTTTGGGGTGATGGTTCAGTTTGGTGTGATGGGTCAGTTCAGGGTGATGGGCCAGTTTGGAGTGATGGGTCAGTTTGTGGGTGATGAGTTCGTTTGGTGAAATGGGTCAGTTTTTGGTCATGAGTCTTTTTGGGGTGGAGCTTCTGTTTCGGATGATGCGTCAGTTTGGGGCGATGAGTCACTTTGGGGTGATTATTCAGTTTGGGGTGATGCGTCAATTTGCGGCGATGAGTCAGTTTGGGGTGATTATTCAGTTTGGGGTGATGCGTCAGTTTGCGGCGATGAGTCAGTTTGGGGTGATTATTCAGTTTGGGGTGACCAGTCAATTTGAGGTGATGAGTCATTTTGGTGTGTTTGGTCAATTTGGGGTGATGAGTCAGTTTGTGAGTGATGCTTCAGTTTGGGGTGATGGGTCAGTTTGGGGTGATGCGTCAGTTTGGAGTGATGAGTATGTTTTTGGTGATAAGTCAGTTTGTGGGTGATGCCTCAGTTTGGGGTGATGGGTCAATTTGGGGTGATGAGTCAGTTTGGGGTGATGGGTCAGTTTGGGGTGATGGGTCAGTTTGGGGTGATGGGGCAGTTTGGAGTGATGGGTCAGTTCAGGGTGATGGGCCAGTTTGGAGTGATGGGTCAGTTTGTGGGTGATGAGTCGGTTTGGTGAAATGGGTCAGTTTTTGGTCATGAGTCTGTTTGGGGTGGTGCTTCAGTTTGTGGTGATGAGTCAGTTTGTGTTGATTGCTAAGTCTGGGATGATGGGTCAATTTGGGGTGTTGAATCAGTTTGGAGTGATGAGTCAGTTTTTAGTGATGGATCAGTTTGGGGTGATGGGTCAGTCTCGTGTGATGCGTCAGTTTGGGGTGATGGGTCAATTTGGGGTGATGGGTCAGTTTGGGCTAATGAGTCAGTTTGCAGTGATTGGTCAGTTTGGGATGATGAGTCAGTTTGGGGTGATGGTTCAGTTTGGGGTGATGGGTCAGTTTGGGGTGATGAGTCAGTTTGGAGCGATGAGTCAGTTTTTGGTGATGAGTCATTTTGGGATCATGGGTCAGTATGGGGTGATGAGTCAGTTCAGGGTGATGGGCCATTTTGGAGTGATGGGTCAGTTTGGGGTGATGGTTAAGTTTGGGGTGATGTGTCAGTTTGGGGTGATGGGACAGTTTGGGGTGATGGGGCAGTTTGGAGTGATGGGTCAGTTCAGGGTGATGGGCCAGTTTGGAGTGATGGGTCAGTTTGTGGGTGATGATTCGGTTTGGTGAATTGGGTCAGTTTTTGGTCATGAGTCTGTTTGGGGTGGTGCTTCAGTTTGTGGTGATGAGTCAGTTTGGGTTGATTGCTCAGTTTGGGATGATGGGTCAATTTGGGGTGTTGAATCACTGGAGTGATGAGTCAGTTTTTAGTGATGGATCAGTTTGGGGTGATGGGTCAGTTCGTGTGATGCGTCAGTTTGGGGTGATGGGTCAATTTGAGGTGATGGGTCAGTTTGGGGTAATGAGTAAGTTTGCAGTGATTGGTCAGTTTGGGGTGATGAGTCAGTTTGGGGTGATGGTTCAGTTTGGGGTGATGGGTCAGTTTGGGGTGATTATTCAGTTTGTGGGTGATGAGTCGGTTTGGAGAAATGTGTCAGTTTTTGGTGATGAGTCATTTTGGGGTGCTCGGTCAATTTGAGGTGATGAGTCAGTTTGTGGGTGATGCCTCAGTTTGGGGTGATGGGTCAATTTGGGGTGATGAGTCAGTTTGGGGTGATGGGTCAGTTAGTGTGATGGGTTACTTTGGAGTGCTGATTACTTTGGGGTGAAGATTCAATTTGGGGTGATGGTTCAGTTTGGGGTGATGCGTCAGTTTGATTTGATACGTCAGTTTGGGGCCATGAGTCACTTTGGGGTGATTAGTCAGTTTTTGGTGATGAGTCAGTTTGGGGTGATGGGTCAGTCGGGTGTGATGAGTCTGTTTGGGTTGATGGGTCAGTTTGGGGTGATGGGTCAGTTTGGGGTGATGAGTCAGTTTGGAGTGATGAGTCAGTTTTTGGTGAAGAGACACTTTGGATTGATTGGTCAGTTTATCGTGATGAGTCAGTTTTGGGTGATGTGACAATTTGGGGTGATGGCTCAGTTTAGGGTGATGAATCAGTTTGGGTTGATGGGTCAGTTTGGGGTGATCTGTCATTGGGGAGATGCGTCAGTTTGGGATGATGAATCAGTTTCGGTTGATTAGTCAGTTTGTGCTGATGGGTCAATTTGGGGTGATGAGTCAGTTTGGAGTGATGAATATGTTTTTGATGATGTGTCAGTTTGGGGTGATGGGTCAGTATGGGGTGAAGAATCAGTTTGGGGCGATGGGTCAGTTTGGGGTGATGAGTCAGTTTGGGGTGATGGGTCAGTTTGGGGTGAAGAGTCAGTTTGGCGTGATGAGTCAGTTTTTGGTGAAGAGTCAATTTAGCGTGATGGTTCAGTTTGTGGTGAAGTGTCAGTTTTGGGTGATGGGACAATTTGGGGTGATGGGTCAGTTTGTGGTGTTGAATCAGTTTGGGGTGATGAATCAGTTTGGGGTGATGGGTCAGTTTGGGGTGATGAGTCAGTTTTGATTGATTGGTCGGTTTGGGGTGATGGGTCAGTTTGGGTTGATGCGTCAGTTTGGAGTGATGAGTATGTTTTTGGTGATAAGTCAGTTTGGGGTGATGGGTCAGTTTGGGGTGATGGTTCAGTTTGGTGCGATGGGTCAGTTTGGGGTGATCGGGCAGTTTGGGGTGATGTGTCAGTTCAGGATGATGGGCCAGTTTGGAGTGATGGGTCAGTTTGTGGGTGATGAGTCCGTTTGGTGAAATGGGTCAGTTTTTGGTCATGAGTCTGTTTGGGGTGGAGCTTCTGTTTCGGATGATGCGTCAGTTTGGGGCGATGAGTCACTTTGGGGTGATTATTCAGTTTGGGGTGATGCGTCAATTTGCGGCGATGAGTCAGTTTGGGGTGATGAATCAGTTTGGGGTGATGAATCAGTTTGGGGTGATGGGTCAGTTTGGGGTGATGAGTCAGTTTTGATTGATTGGTCGGTTTGGGGTGATGGTTCAGTTTGGGTTGATGCGTCAGTTTGGAGTGATGAGTATGTTTTTGGTGATAAGTCAGTTTGGGGTGATGGGTCAGTTTGGGGTGATGGTTCAGTTTGGTGTGATGGGTCAGTTTGGGGTGATCGGGCAGTTTGTGGTGATGTGTCAGTTCAGGGTGATGGGCCAGTTTGGAGTGATGGGTCAGTTTGTGGGTGATGAGTCCGTTTGGTGAAATGGGTCAGTTTTTGGTCATGAGTCTTTTTGGGGTGGAGCTTCTGTTTCGGATGATGCGTCAGTTTGGGGCGATGAGTCACTTTGGGGTGATTATTCAGTTTGGGGTGATGCGTCAATTTGCGGCGATGAGTCAGTTTGGGGTGATTATTCAGTTTGGGGTGATGCGTCAGTTTGCGGCGATGAGTCAGTTTGGGGTGATTATTCAGTTTGGGGTGACCAGTCAATTTGAGGTGATGAGTCAATTTGGTGTGATTGGTCAATTTGGGGTGATGAGTCAGTTTGTGAGTGATGCTTCAGTTTGGGGTGATGGGTCAGTTTGGGGTGATGCGTCAGTTTGGAGTGATGAGTATGTTTTTGGTGATAAATCAGTTTGTGGTGATGGGTCAGTTTGGGCTGATGGTTCAGTTTGGGGTGATGGGTCAGTTTGGGGTGATGGGGCAGTTTGGAGTGATGGGTCAGTTTGTGGGTGATGAGTCGGTTTGGTGAAATGGGTCAGTTTTTGGTCATGAGTCTGTTTGGGGTGGTGCTTCAGTTTGTGGTGATGAGTCAGTTTGTGTTGATTGCTCAGTCTGGGATGATGGGTCAATTTGGGGTGTTGAATCAGTTTGGAGTGATGAGTCAGTTTTTAGTGATGGATCAGTTTGGGGTGATGGGTCAGTCTCGTGTGATGCGTCAGTTTGGGGTGATGGGTCAATTTGGAGTGATGGGTCAGTTTGGGGTAATGAGTCAGTTTTCAGTGATTGGTCAGTTTGGGATGATGAGTCAGTTTGGGGTGATGGTTCAGTTTGGGGTGATGGGTCAGTTTGGGGTGATGAGTCAGTTTGGAGCGTTGAGTCAGTTTTTGGTGATGAGTCATTTTGGGATCATGGGTCAGTTTGGAGTGATGAGTCAGTTTTTAGTGATGGATCAGTTTGGGGTGATGGGTCAGTCTCGTGTGATGCCTCAGTTTGGGGTGATGGGTCAATTTGAGGTGATGGGTCAGTTTGGGGTAATGAGTCAGTTTGCAGTGATTGGTCAGTTTGGGGTGATGAGTCAGTTTGGGGTGATGGTTCAGTTTGGGGTGATGGGCCAGTTTGGGGTGATGAGTCAGTTTGGAGCGATGAGTTAGTTTTTGGTGATGAGACATTTTGGGGTCATGGGTCAGTATGGGGTGATGTGTCAGTTTGTGGTTATAAGTCAATTATGGATGATTGGTCAGTTTCGGGTGAAGTGTCAGTTTGGGATGAAGGGTCAGTTTGGGGTGATGGGACAGTTTGGGGTGAAGAGTCAGTTTGGAGTGATGAGTCAGTTTTTGGTGATGGGTCAAATTGGGGTGATGGGTCAGTTTGGGATAATGAGTCAGTTTGGAGTGATGGGTCAGTTTTTGGTCATGGGTCAGTTTGGGTTAATGGGTCAGTTTGTGGTGATGAGTCAGTTTGGGGTGATGGGTCAGTTTGTGGAGGTGCGTCAGTTTGGGGGATGAGTCTGTTTGGATTGATGGGTCAGTTTGGGGTGATGGGTCATTTGGGGTGATCGGTCAGTTTGTGGGTGATGAGTCGGTTTGGAGAAATGTGTCAGTTTTTGGTGATGAGTCATTTTGGGGTGATGGGTCCGTTAGGGTGATGGGTTACTTTGGGTTGCTGATTACTTTGGGGTGAAGATTCAATTTGGGGTGATGGTTCAGTTTGGGGTGATGCGTCAGTTTGGTTTGATACGTCAGTTTTGGGCCATGAGTCAGTTTGGGGTGATGGGTCAGTTTGGGGTGATGGGGCAGTTTGGGGTGAAGGGTCAGTTCAGCGTGATGGGCCAGTTTTGAGTGATGGGTCAGTTTGTGGGTGATGAGTCGGTTTGGTGAAATGGGTCAGTTTTTGGTCATGAGTCTGTTTGGTGTGGTGCTTCAGTTTCGGATGATGCGTCAGTTTTGGGTGATGAGTCACTTTGGGGTGATTATTCAGTTTGGGGTGATGCGTCAGTTTGCGGCGATGAGTCACTTTGTGGTGATTATTCAGTTTGGGATGATCGTTCAATTTGAGGTGATGAGTCAGTTTGGGTGATTGGTCAATTTGGGGTAATGAGTCAATTTGTGGGTGATGGGTCAGTTAGGGTGATGGGTCAGTTCAGGGTGATGGGCCAGTTTGGAGTGATGTGTCTGTTTGTGGGTGATGAGTCGGTTTGGTGAAATGGGTCGGTTTTTGGTCATGAGTCTGTTTGGGGTGGTGCTTCAGTTTGTGGTGATGAGCCAGTTTGGGTTGATTGCTCAGTTTGGGATGATGGGTCAATTTGGGGTGTTGAATCAGTTTGGAGTGATGAGTCAGTTTTTAGTGATGGATCAGTTTGGGGTGATGTGTCAGTCTCGTGTGATGCGGCAGTTTGGGGTGATTCTTCAATTTGGGGTGATGGGTCAGTTTTGGGTAATGAGTCAGTTTGCAGTGATTGGTCAGTTTGGGATGATGAGTCAGTTTGGGATGATGGTTCAGTTTGGGGTGATGGGTCAGTTTGGGGTGATGAGTCAGTTTGGAGCGATGAGTCAGTTTTTGGTGATGAGTCATTTTGGGATCATGGGTCAGTATGGGGTGATGAGTCAGTTCAGGGTGATGGGCCAGTTTGGAGTGATGGGTCAGTTTGGGGTGATGGTTCAGTTTGGGGTGATGGGTCAGTATGGGGTGATGGGTCAGTTTGGAGTGATGGGTCAGTTCAGGGTGATGGGCCAGTTTGGAGTGATGGGTCAGTTTGTGGGTGATGAGTCGGTTTGGTGAAATGGGTCAGTTTTTCGTCATTAGTCTGTTTGGGGTGGTGCTTCAGTTTGTGGTGATGAGTCAGTTTGGGTTGATTGCTCAGTTTGGGATGATGGGTCAATTTGGGGTGTTGAATCAGTTTGGAGTGATGAATCAGTTTTTAGTGATGGATCAGTTTGGGGTGATGGGTCAGTCTCGTGTGATGCGTCAGTTTGGGGTGATGGGTCAATTTGAGGTGATGGGTCAGTTTGGGGTAATGAGTCAGTTTGCAGTGATTGGTCAGTTTGGGGTGATGAGTCAGTTTGGGGTGATGGTTCAGTTTGGGGTGATGGGTCAGTTTGGGGTGATGAGTCATTTTGGCGCGATGAGTCAGTTTTTGGTGATGAGTCATTTTGGGGTCATGGGTCAGTATGGGGTGATGAGTCAGTTTGTGGTGATAAGTCAATTATGGATGATTGGTCAGTTTGGGGTGAAGTGTCAGTTTGGGATGAAGTGTCAGTTTGGGTTGATGGGACAGTTTGGGGTGAAGAGTCAGTTTGGAGTGATGAGTCAGTTTTTGGTGATGGGTCAAATTGGGGTGATGGGTCAGTTTGGGATAATGAGTCAGTTTGGAGTGATGGGTCAGTTTTTGGTCATGGGTCAGTTTGGGTTAATGGGTCAGTTTGTGGTGAAGTATCAGTTTGGGGTGAAGGGTCAGTTCAGGGTGATGGGCCAGTTTGGAGTGATGGGTCAGTTTGTGGGTGATGAATCGGTTTGGTGAAATGGGTCAGTTTTTAGTCATGAGTCTGTTTGGTGTGGTGCTTCAGTTTCGGATGATGCGTCAGTTTGGGGTGATGAGTCACTTTCTGGTGATTATTCAGTTTGGGGTGATGCGTCAGTTTGCGGCGATGAGTCATTTGTGGTGATTATTCAGTTTGGGATGATCGTTCAATTTGAGGTGATGAGTCAGTTTGGGTGATTGGTCAATTTGGGGTAATGATTCAGTTTGTGGGTGATGCGTCAGTTTGGGTTGATGGGTCAGTTTGGGGTGATGAGTCAGTTTGGGGTGATGGGTCAGTTTGGGGTGATGAGTCAGTTTGGAGCGATGAGTCAGTTTTTGGTGATGAGTCTGTTTGGGGTAATGGGTCAGTATGGGGTGATGAGTCAGTTCAGGGTGATGGGCCAATTTGGAGTGATGGGTCAGTTTGGGGTGATGGTTCAGTTTGGGGTGATGGGTCAGTTTGGTGTGATGGGGCAGTTTGGAGTGATGGGTCAGTTCAGGGTGATGGGCCAGTTTGGAGTGATGGGTCAGTTTGTGGGTGATGAGTCGGTTTGGTGAAATGGGTCAGTTTTTGGTCATGAGTCTGTTTGGGGTGGTGCTTCAGTTTGCGGTGCTGAGTCAGTTTGGGTTGATTGCTCAGTTTGGGATGATGGGTCAATTTCGGGTGTTGAATCAGTTTGGAGTGATGAGTCAGTTTTTAGTGATGGATCAGTTTGGGGTGATGGGTCAGTCTCGTGTGATGCGTCAGTTTGGGGTGATGGGTCAATTTGGGGTGATGGGTCAGTTTCGGGTAATGAGTCAGTTTGCAGTGATTGGTCAGTTTGGGGTGATGAGTCAGTTTGGGGTGATGGTTCAGTTTGGGGTGATGGGTCAGTTTGGGGTGATGAGTCAGTTTGGAGCGATGAGTCAGTTTTTGGTGATGAGTCATTTTAGGGTCATGGGTCAGTATGGGGTGATGAGTCAGTTTGTGGTGATAAGTCAATTATGGATGATTGGTCAGTTTGGAGTTAAGTGTCAGTTTGGGATGAAGGTTCAGTTTGGAGTGATGGGGCAGTTTGGGGTGAAGAGTCAGTTTGGAGTGATGAGTTAGTTTTTGGTGATGGGTCAATTTGGGGTGATGGGTCAGTTTGGGATAATGAGTCAGTTTGGAGTGATGGGTCAGTTTTTGGTCATTGGTCAGTTTGTGTTAATGGGTCAGTTTGTAGTGATGAGTCAGTTTGGGGTGATGGGTCAGTTTGTGGAGGTGCGTCAGTTTGGGGGATGAGTCTGTTGCATTGATGGGACTGTTTGGGGTGATGGGTCATTTGGGGTGATCGGTCAGTTTGTGGGTGATGAGTCGGTTTGGAGAAATGTGTCAGTTTTTGGTGATGAGTCATTTTGGGGTGATCGGTCAATTTGAGGTGATGAGTCAGTTTGTGGGTGATGCGTCAGTTTGGGGTGATGAGTCAGTTTGGGGTGATGGGTCAGTTAGGGTGATGGGTTACTTTGGGTTGCTGATTACTTTGGGGTGAAGATTCAATTTGGGGTGATGGTTCAGTTTGGGGTGATGCGTCAGTTTGGTTTGATACGTCAGTTTTGGGCCATGACTCAGTTTGGGGTGATGAGTCAGTATGGGGGGAAGAATCAGTTTGGGGTGATGGGTCAGTTTGGGGTGATGAGTCAGTTTGGGATGATGAGTCAGTTTGGGGTGATGGGGCAGTTTGTGGTGAAGGGTCAGTTCAAGGTGATGGGCCAGTTTGGAGTGATGGGTCAGTTTGTGGGTGATGAGTCGGTTTGGTGAAATGCGTCAGTTTTAGGTCATGAGTCTGTTTGGGGTGGTGCTTCAGTTTCGGATGAGGCGTCAGTTTGTGGTGAAGAGTTACTTTGGGGTGATTATTCAGTTTGGGATGATGCGTCAGTTTGCGGCGATGAGTCACTTTGTGGTGATTATTCAGTTTGGGATGATCGTTCAATTTGCGGTGATGAGTCAGTTTGGGGTGATTGGTCAATTTGGGGTAATGTGTCAGTTTGTGGGTGATGCGTCAGTTTGGGTTGATGGGTCAGTTTGGGGTGATGAGTCAGTTTGGGGTGATGGGTCAGCTAGGGTGATGGGTTACTTTGGTGTGCTGCTTACTTTGGGGTGAAGTTTCAATTTGGGGTGATGGTTCAGTTTGGGGTGATGCGTCAGTTTGGTTTGATACATCAGTTTGGGGCCATGAATCAGTTTGGGGTGATGGGTCAGTAAGGGGTGAAGAATCAGTTTTGGGTGATGGGTCAGTTTATGGTGATGGGTTACTTTGGGGTGCTGATTACTTTGGGGTGAAGATTCAATTTGGGGTGATCGTTCAGTTTGGGGTGATGCGTCAGTTTTGTGTGATGCGTCAGTTTGTGGAGATGAATCAGTTTGGGGTGATGAGTCAGTTTGCGTTGATGGGTTAGTTTGGGGTGATGTGTCAATTTGGGTTGAATAGTCAGTTTGGAATGGTGAGTCAGTTTTTGGTGATGGGTCAGTTTGGATTAATGGGTCAGTTTGGGGTGATGAGTCAGTTTGGAGTGTTGAGTCAGTTTTTGGTGAAGAGTCACTATGGGGTGATGGGTCAGTTTGTGGTGATGAGTCAATTTTGGGTGATGGGACAATTTGGGGTGATGGGTCAGTTTGGGGTGATGAGTCATTGGGGAGATGCGTCAGTTTGGCGTGATGAGTCAGTTTGGGGTGATGCGTCAGTTTGGGGCGATGAGTCAGTTTGTGGTGATGAGTCAGTTTGGAGTGATGGTTCAGTTTGGGGTGATGGGTCAGCTTGGGGTGATGGATCAGTTTGGGGTGATGTGTCAGATTAGGGTGATGGGTCAGTTTGTGGGTGATGAGTCGGTTTGGTGAAATGAGTCAATTTTTGGTCATGAGTCTGTTTGTGGTGGTGCGTCAGTTTGGGGTGATGAGTCCGTTTGGTGTGATGGGTCAGTTTGGGATGATGAGTCAGTTTGGAGTATGAGTCAGTTTGGGGTGATGAGTCAGTTTGGGGTGATGATTCAGTTTGGAGAGATGAGTCAGTTTGTGGTGATGGTTCAGTTTGGGGTGATGGGTCAATTTGAGGTGATGGATCAGTTTGGGGTGATGGGTCAGTTTGGTGTAATGGGTCAGTTTGGGGTAATGAGTCAATTTGGTGTGATCGTTTAGTTTTGGGTAATGGGTCAGTTTTTGGTGATGGTTCACTTTGTGGTGATGGGTCAGTTTGGGCTGATGAGTCAGTTTGGTGTAATGAGTCAGTTTGGGTAATGAGTCAATTTGGTGTGATGGTTTAGTTTTAGGTAATGGGTCAGTTTGTGTTGATGGTTCAGTTTGTGGTGATGACTCAGTTTGGGGTAATGTGTCATTTTGGGGTGATGGGTTAGTTTGGGGTAATGGGTCAGTTTGGGGTGATGGGTCAGTGTAGGGTGAAGGGTTACTTTGGCGTGATGAGTCAGTTTGGGGTGATGGGTCAGTTTGGGGTGATGAGTCAGTTTGGGGTGATGGTTTAGTTTGGGGTGATATGTCAGTTTGGGTTGATGGGTCAGTTTGGGTTGGTGGGTCAATTTGGGGTGATGAATCAATTTGTGGGTGATGCGTCAATCTGGGGTGTTGGGTTACTTTGGGGTGATGAGTCAATTTGGGGTGATGGGTCAGTTTGGCGTGATGGGTCAGTTTGGAAAATGATTCAATTTGGTGTGATGGTTTAGTTTTGTGTAATGGATCAGTTTGCGTGATGGTTCAGTTTGTGGTGAAGTGTCAGTTTTGGATGATGGGACAATTTGGGGTGATGGGTCGGTTTGGGGTGATGAATCAGTTTGGAGTGATGGGTCAGTTTGGGGTGATGAGTCAGTTTGGATTGATTGGTCGGCTTGGGGTGATGGGTCAGTTTGTGGTGATGCGTCAGTTTGGAGTGATGAGTATGTTTTTGGTGATAAGTCAGTTTGGGGTGATTGGTTAGTTTGGGGTGCTGGTTCAGTTTGCGGTGATGGGTCAGTTTGTGGGTGAGGAGTCGGTTTGGTGAAATGGGTCAAATTTTGGACATGAGTCTGTTGTGGTGGTGCGTCAGTTTGGGTGATGAGTCAGTTTGGGGTGATGATTCAGTTTGGAGAGATGAGTCAGTTTGTGGTGATTGTTCAGTTTGGGGTGATGGGTCAGTTTGGGGTGATGGATCAGTTTGGGGTGATGGGTCAGTTTGGCGTGATGAGTCAGTTTGGGATAATGAGTCAATTTGTTGTGATGGTTTAGTTATGGGTAATGGGTCAGTTTGTGGTGATGGTTCACTTTGTGGTGATAGGTCAGTTTGGGCTGATGAGTCAGTTTGGTGTGATGAGTCAGGTTGGGTAATTAGTCAATTTGGTGTGATGGTTTAGTTTTGGGTAATGGGTCAGTTTGTGGTGATGGTTCAGTTTGTGGTGATGAGTCAGTTTGGGGTGATGAGTCATTTTGGGGTGATGAGTCAGTTTGTGGCTGATGCGGCAGTTTGGGGTAATGGGTCAGTTTGGGGTAATGGGTCAGTTTGGTGTGATGGGTTAGTTAAGGGTGAAGGGTTACTTTGGCGTGATGAGTCAGTTTGGGGTGATGGGTCAGTTTGGGGTGATGAGTCAGTTTGGGGGTGATTGTTTAGTTTGGGGTGATAGGTCAGTTTGGGTTGATGGGTCAGTTTGGGCTGGTGGGTCAATTTGGGATGGTGAATCAATTTGTGGGTGATGCGGCAATCTGGGGTGTTGGGTTACTTTGGGGTGATGAGTCAGTTTGGGGTGATGAGTCAGTTTGGGGTGATGGTTCAGTTTGGGGTGATGGGTCACTTTGGCGTGATGGGTCAGTTTGGGATAATGATTCAATTTGGTGTGATGGTTTAGTTTTGGGCAATGGATCAGTTAGTGTGATGGTTCAGTTTGGGGTGATGGGTCAGTTTAGGGTGATGGGCCAGTTTGGGGTGATGATTCAGTTTTGGGTGAAGCGTCAGTTTGGGGCAGTGAGTCAGTTTTTGACGATGAGTCATTTTGGGGTCATGGTTCAGTGTGGGGTGATGAGTCAGTTTGTGGTGATGAGTCAATTATGGATGATTGGTCAGTTTGAGGTGAAGAGTCAGTTTGGGGTGAAGGGTCAGTTTGGGGAGATGGATCAGTTTGGGTTGATGGGACAGTTTGGGGTGAAGAGTCATTTTGGAGTGATGAGTCATTTTTTGGTGATGGATCAGTTTGGGGTGATGGGTCAGTCGGGTGTGATGAGTCAGTTTGGGGTGATGGGTCAATTTGCGGTGATGGGTCAGTTTGGGATAATGAGTCAGTTTGGAGTGATGGGTCAGTTTTTGGTCATGGGTCAGTTTGGGTTAATGGGTCAGTTTGTGGTGATGACTCAGTTTGGGGTGATGGGTCAGTTTGTGCAGGTGCATCAGTTTGGGGGATGAGTCTGTTTGGATTGATGGGTCAGTTTGGGGTGATGGGTCAGTTTGGGGTGATGGGTCAGTTAGTGTGATGGGTTAATTTGGAGTGCTGATTACTTTGGGGTGAAGATTCAATTTGGGGTGATGGTTCAGTTTGGGGTGATGCGTCAGTTTGATTTGATACGTCAGTTTGGGGCCATGAGTCAGTTTGGGGTGATGAGTCAGTTTGCGGTGATGGATCAGTTTGGGGTGATGGGTCAGTTTGGGGTGAAGAGTCAGTTTGGTGTGATTGTTCAGTTTGGGGTGATGAGTCAGTTTGGAGTGATGAATCAGTTTTTGGTGATGTGACAATTTGGGGTGATGGATCATTTTAGGGTGATGAATCAGATTGGGGTGATGGGTCAGTTTGGGGTGATGAGTCATTGGGGAGATGCGTCAGTTTGGGATGATGAGTCAGTTTGGGTAGTTTGGTCAGTTTGGGGTAATGAGTCAATTTGGGGTGATGGTTTAGTTTTGGGTAATGGGTCAGTTTGTGGTGATGGTTCATTTTGTGGTGATGGGTCAGTTTGGGCTGATGAGTCAGTTTGGTGTGATGGGTCACTTTGGGTAATGAGTCAATTTGGTGTGATGGTTTAGTTTTGGGTAATGGGTCAGTTTGTGGTGATGGTTCAGTTTGTGGTGATGAGTCAGTTTGGGGTGATGTGTCATTTTGGGGTGATGGGTTAGTTTGGGGTAATGGGTCAGTTTGGGGTGATGGGTCAGTTTAGGGTGAAGGGTTACTTTGGCGTGATGAGTCAGTTTGGGGTGATGGGTCAGTTTGGGGTGGTGAGTCAGTTTGGGGTGATGGTTTAGTTTGGGGTGATAGGTCAGTTTGGGTTGATGGGTCAGTTTGGGTTGGTGGGTCAATTTGGGGTGATGAATAAATTTGTGGGTGATGCGGCAATCTGGGGTGTTGGGTTACTTTGGGGTGATGAGTCAATTTGGTGTGATGGGTCAGTTTGGCGTGATGGGTCAGTTTGGAAAATGATTCAATTTGGTGTGATGGTTTAGTTTTGGGTAATGGATCAGTTTGCGTGATGGTTCAGTTTGTGGTGAAGTGTCAGTTTTGGATGATGGGACAATTTGGGGTGATGGGTCGGTTTGGGTTGATGAATCAGTTTGGGGTGATGGGTCAGTTTGGGGTGATGAGTCAGTTTGGAATGATTGGTCGGTTTGGGGTGATGGGTCAGTTTGTGGTGATGAGTCAGTTAAGGGTGAAGGGTTACTTTGGCGTGATGAGTCAGTTTGGGGTGATGGGTCAGTTTGGGGTGATGAGTCAGTTTGGGGTGATGGTTTAGTTTGGGGTGATAGGTCAGTTTGGGTTGATGGGTCAGTTTGGGTTGGTGGGTCAATTTGGGGTGGTGAATCAATTTGTGGGTCATGCGGCAATCTGGGGTGTTGGGTTATTTTGGGGTGATGAGTCAGTTTGGTGTGATGAGTCAGTTTGGGGTGATGAGTCAGTTTGGGTTGTTGGTTCAGTTTGGGGTGATGGTTCAGTTTGGGGTGATGGGTCAGTTTGGCGTGATGGGTCAGTTTGGGATAATGATTCAATTTGGTGTGATGGTTTAGTTTTGGGCAATGGATCAGTTAGTGTGATGGATCACTTTGGGCTGATGGGTCAGTTTAGGGTGATGGGCCAGTTTGGGGTGATGATTCAGTTTTGGGTGAAGCGTCAGTTTGGGGCAGTGAATCAGTTTTTGACGATGAGTCATTGTGGGTTCATGGGTCAGTATGGGGTGATGAGTCAGTTTGTGGTGATGAGTCAATTATGGATGATTGGTCAGTTTGAGGTGAAGAGTCAGTTTGGGGTGAAGGGTCAGTTTGGGGAGATGGATCAGTTTGGGTTGATGGGACAGTTTGGGGTGAAGAATCAGTTTGGAGTGATGAGTCATTTTTTGATGATGGATCAGTTTGGGATGATGGGTCAGTCGGGTGTGATGAGTCAGTTTGGGGTGTTGGGTCAATTTGGGGTGATGGGTCAGTTTGGGGTAAGGAGTCAGTTTGGAGTGATGGGTCAGTTTTTGGTCATGGGTCAGTTTGGGTTAATGGGTCAGTTTGTGGTGATGACTCAGTTTGGGGTGATGGGTCAGTTTGTGCAGGTGCATCAGTTTGGGGGATGAGTCTGTTTGGATTGATGGGTCACTTTGGGGTGATGGCTCAGTTTGGGGTGATGGGTCAGTTAGTGTGATGGGTTACTTTGGAGTGCTGATTACTTTGGGGTGAAGATTCAATTTGGGTGATGGTTCAGTTTGGGGTGATACGTCAGTTTGATTTGATACATCAGTTTGGGGCCATGTGTCAGTTTGGGGTGATGAGTCAGTTTGCGGTGATGGATCAGTTTGGGGTGATGGGTCAGTTTGGGGTGAAGAGTCAGTTTGGAGTGATTGGTCACTTTGGGGTGATGAGTCAGTTTGGAGTGATGAATCAGTTTTTGATGATGTGACAATTTGGGGTGATGGGTCAGTTTAGGGTGATGAATCAGATTGGGGTGATGGGTCAGTTTGGGGTGATGAGTCATTGGGGAGATGCGTCAGTTTGGGATGATGAGTCAGTTTGGGTAGTTTGGTCAGTTTGGGTAGTTTGGTCAATTTGGGGTGATGAGTATGTTTTTTATGATGAGTCAGTTAGGGGTGATGGTTCAGTATGGGGTGAAGAATCAGTTTGGAGTGATGGGTCAGTTTGGGGTGATGAGTCAGTTTGGGGTGATGGGTCAGTTTATGGTGATAGGTTACTTTGGGGTGCTGATTACTTTGGAGTGAAGATTCAATTTGGGGTGATCGTTCAGTTTGGGGTGATGCGTCAGTTTTGTGTGATGCGTCAGTTTGGGGCGATGAGTCAGTTTGGGGTGATGAGTCAGTTTGCGGTGATGGGTCAGTTTGGGGTGATGGGTCAATTCGGGATGAATAGTCAGTTTGGAGTGATGAGTCAGTTTGGAGTGATGGGTCAGTATGGGATGAAGAATCAGTTTGGGGTGATGGGTCAGTTTGGGGTGATGTGTCAGTTTGGGGTGAAGAGTCAGTTTGGACTAATGAGTCAGTTTTTGGAGAAGAGTCAATTTGGCGTAATGGTTCAGTTTATCGTGAAGTGTCTGTTTTGGGTGATGTGACAATTTGGGGTGATGGGTCAGTTTGGGGTGATGATTCAGTTTGGGGTGATGGGTCATTTTGGGGTGATGAGTCAGTTTGGATTGATTGGTCGGTTTGGGTTGATGGGTCAGTTTGGGGTGATGCTTCAGTTTGGAGTGATGAGTATGTTTTTGGTGATAAGTCAGTTTGCGGTGATGGTTCAGTTTTGGTGATGGGTCAATTTGGGGTGATGGGGCAGTTTGGGGTGATTGGTTAGTTCAGGGTGATTTGGCCAGTTTGGAGTGATGGGTCAGTTTGTGGGTGATGAGTCCGTTTGGTGAAATTGGTCAGTTTTTGGTCATGAGTCTGTTTGGGATGGTGCTTCAGTTTCGGATGATGCGTCAGTTTGGGGCGATGAGTCACTTTGGAGTGATTATTCAGTTTGGGGTGATGCATCAGTTTGCGGCGATGAGTCAGTTTGGGGTGATTATTCAGTTTGGGGTGATCGGTCAATTTGAGGTGCTGAGTCATTTTGTGGTGATTGGTCAATTTGGGGTGATGTGTCAGTTTATGGGTGATGCGTCAGTTTGGGGTGATGGTTCAGTTTGGGATGATGCGTCAGTTTGGTTTGATACGTCAGTTTGGGGTCATGAGTCAGTTTGGGGTGATGATTCAGTATGGGGTGAAGAATCAGTTTGGGGTGATGGGTCAGTTTGGGGTGATGAATCAGTTTGGGGTGATGGGTCAGTTTATGGTGATGGGTTACTTTGAGGTGCTGATTACTTTGGGGTGAAGATTCAATTTGGGGTGATCGTTCAGTTTGAGGTGATGCGTCAGTTTTGTGTGATGCGTCAGTTTGGTGCGATAAGTCAGTTTGGGGTGATGAGTCAGTTTGAGGTGATGGGTCAGTTTGCGGTGATCGGTCAGTTTGTGGGTGATGAGTCGCTTTGGAGAAATATGTCAGTTTTTGGTGATGAATCATTTTTGGGTGATCGGTCATTTTGAGGTGATAGGTCAGTTTGTGGGTGATGCGTCTGTTTGGGGCGATGAGTCACTTTGGGGTGATTATTCAGTTTGGGGTGATGCGTCAGTTTGCGGCGATGAGTCAGTTTGAGGTGATTATTCAGTTTGGGGTGATCGGTCAATTTGAGGTGATGAGTTAGTTTGGGGTAATTGGTCAATTTGGGGTGATGAGTCAGTTTGTGGGTGATGCATCAGTTTGGGGTGATGGGTCAGTTTGGGGTGATGATTCTGTTTGGGGTGATGCGTCAGTTTGATTTGATACGTCAGTTTGGGGCCATGAGTCAGTTTGGGGTGATGAGTCAGTTTGCGGTGATGGGCCAGTTTGGGGTGTTGGGTCAGTTTGGGGTGAAGAGTCAGTTTGGAGTGATGAGTATGTTTTTGATGATGAGTCAGTTTGGGATGATGGGTCAGTATGTTGTGAAGAATCAATTTGTGTTGATGGGTCAGTTTGGGGTGATGAGTCAGTTTGGGGTGATGGGTCACTTTATGGTGATGGGTTACTTTGGGGTGCTGATTACTTTGGGGTGAAGATTCAATTTGGGGTGATCGTTCAGTTTGGGGTGATGTGTCAGTTTTGTGTGATGCGTCAGTTTGGGGTGATGATTCAGTTTGCGGTGATGTGTCAGGTTGGGGTGATGTGTCAATTTGTGATGATTTGTCAGTTTGGAGTGATGAGTCAGTTTTTGGTGATGGGTCAGTTTGGGGTGATGGGTCATTCGGGTGTGATGAGTCTGTTTGGGTTGATGGGTCAGTTTGGGGTGATTGGTCAGTTTGGGGTGATGAGTCAATTTGGAGTGATGAGTCAGTTTTTGCTGAAGAGACACTTTGGGGTGATGGGTCAGTTTATGGTGATGAGTCAGTTTTCGGTGATGGGACAATTTGGGGTGATGGGTCAGTTAAGGGTGATGAATCAGTTTGGGGTGATGGCTCAGTTTGGGGTGATGAGTCAGTTTGGGTTGTTTGTTCAGTTTGGGGTGATGGGTCAATTTGGGGTGATGAGTCAGTTTGGAGTGATGAGTATGTTTTTGATGATGAGTCAGTTTGGGATGATGGGTCAGTATGTGGTGAAGAATCAATTTTGGATGATGGGTCAGTTTGGGGTGATGAGTCAGTTTGGGGTGATGGGTCACTTTATGGTGATGGGTTACTTTGGGGTGCTGATTACTTTGGGGTGAAGATTCAATTTGGGGTGATCGTTCAGTTTGGGGTGATGCGTCAGTTTTGTGTGATGCGTCAGTTTGGGGCGATGAGTCAGTTTGGGGTGATGATTCAGTTTGCGGTGATGGGTCAGGTTGGGGTGATGTGTCAATTTGGGATGATTAGTCAGTTTGGAGTGATGAGTCAGTTTTTGGTGATGGGTCAGTTTGGGTACATGGGTCAGTTTGGGGTGATGAGTCAGTTTGAAGTGTTGAGTCAGTTTTTGGTGAAGAGTGACTTTGGGGTGATGGGTCAGTTTGTGGTGATGAGTCAATTTTGGGTGATGGGACAATTTGGGGTGATGTGTCAGTTTGGGGTGATGAATAAGTTTGGGGTAATGGGTCAATTTTCTGGTGATGAGTCATTGGGGAGATGCGTCAGTTTGGGGTGATGAGTCTGTTTGGGGTGATGCGTCAGTTTGGGGCGATGAGTCAGTTTGTGGTGATGAGTCAGTTTGGGGTGATGGTTCAGTTTGGGGTGATGGGACAGCTTGGGGTGATGGGTCAGTTTGGGGTGATGGGTCAATTTAGGGTGATGCGTCAGTTTGGGGCGATGAGTCAGTTTGGGGTGATGATTCAGTTTGCGGTGATGGGTCAGGTTTGGTTAATGTGTCAATTTGGGATGATTAGTCAGTTTGGAGTGATGAATCAGTTTTTGGTGATGGGTCAGTTTGGGTTAATGGGTCAGTTTGGGGTGATGAGTCAGTTTGAAGTGTTGAGTCAGTTTTTGGTGAAGAGTCACTTTGGGGTGATGGGTCAGTTTGTGGTGATGAGTCAATTTTGGTTGATGGGACAATTTGGGGTGATGTGTCACTTTGGGGTGATGAATCAGTTTTGGGTAATGGGTCAATATTCTGGTGCTGAGTCATTGGGGAGATGCGTCAGTTTGGGGTGATGAGTCAGTTTGGGGTGATGCTTCAGTTTGGGGCGATGAGTCAGTTTGTGGTGATGAGTCAGTTTGGGGTGATGGTTCATTTTGGGTTGATGGGTCAGCTTGGGGTGATGGGTCAGTTTGGGGTGATGGGTCAGTTTAGGGTGATGGGCCAGTTTGGGGTGATGGGTCAGTTTGTGGGTGATGAGTCGGTTTGGTGAAATGGGTCAGTTTTTGGTCATGAGTCTGTTTGTGGTGGTGCGTCAGTTTGGAGTATGAGTCAGTTTGGGGTGTTGGGTCAGTTTGGGATGATGATTCAGTTTCGAGAGATTAGTCAGTTTGTGGTGATGGTTCAGTTTGGGGTGATGGGTCAGTTTGGGGTGATGGACAGTTTGGGGTGATGTGTCAGTAAGGTGTGATGGGTCAGTTTGGAGTAATGATTCAATTTGGTGTGATGGTTTAGTTTTGGGTAATGGGTCAGTTTGTGGTGATGGTTCACTTTGTGGTGATGGGTCAGTTTGGGCTGATGAGTCAGTTTGGTGTGATGGGTTAGTTTGGGTATTGAGTCAATGTGGTGTGATGGTTTAGTTTTGGGTAATGGGTCAGTTTGTGGTGATGGTTCAGTTTGTGGTGATGAGTCAGTTTGAGGTGATGTGTCACTTTGGGGTGATGAGTCAGTTTGTGGCTGATGCGGCAGTTTTGTGGTGATGGGTCAATTTGGGGTAATTGGTCAGTTTGGGGTGATGGGTCAGTTTAGGGTGAAGGGTTACTTTGGCGTGATGAGTCAGTTTGGGGTGATGGGTCAGTTTGGGGTGATGAGTCAGTTTGGGGTGATGGTTTAGTTTGGGTGATAGGTCAGTTTGGGTTGATGGGTCAGTTTGGGTTGGTGGGTCAATTTGTGGGTGATGCGGCAATCTGGGGTGTTGGGTTACTTTGGGGTGATGAGTCAGTTTGGGGTGATGAGTCAGTTTGGGGTGTTGGTTCAGTTTGGGGTGATGGTTCAGTTTGGGGTGATGGGTCAGTTTGGCGAGATGGGTCAGTTTGGGATAATGATTCAATTTGGTGTGATGGTTTAGTTTTGGGTAATGGATCAGTTTGTGTGATGGTTCAGTTTGGGGTGATGGGTCATTTTGGGTTGATGAGTCAGTTTAGGGTGATCGGTCAGTTTGAGGTGATGATTCAGTTTTGGGTGAAGCGTCAGTTTGTGGTAGTGAGTCAGTTTGTGGTGATGAGTCAGTTTGGGGTGATGGGTCAGATTGGGGTGATGGATCAATTTAGGGTGATGGGCGAGTTTGGGGTGGAGTGACAGTTTGTGGGTGATGAGTCGGTTTGTCGAAATGGGTCAGTTTGGGGTCATGAGTCTGTTTGTGGTGATGAGACAGTTTGGGGTGATGTGTGGAAAGATGTGCTGAATCATCTTTCGAATGATGTCTAGAATGATGTGCAGAATGATGTGCAGCATGATGTGTCGAATGATTTGTAGAATGATGTGTACAATGATGTGTAGAATGATGTGTAGAATGAATGATGTGTAGAATGATGTGTAGAATGATGTGTAGAATGATGTGTAGAATGAATGATGTGTAGAATGATGTGTAGAATGAAGTGTAGAATAATGTGTGGAATGATGTGCAGAATAAATGATGTGTAGAATGATGTGTAGAGTGCTGTGTAGAATGATCTGCAGAATGATGTGTAGAATGAAAGCTGTTTAGAATGATGTGCAGAATGATGTGTAGAATGATGTGTAGACTGATGTTAAGAATCAATGATGTGTGAGAATGATGTGTAGAGTGATGAGTAGAATGATGTGTGGAATGATATGTAGAATGATGTGTAGAATGATGTGTAGAATGATATGCAGAATGATGTGCAGAATGATAGGCAGAATGATGTGTAGAATTATATGTAAATGATGTACAGAATGATGTGCAGAATGAAATGTAGAATGTTATGCAGAATGAAGTGTAGAATGATATGCAGAATGATGTGCAGAATGCTGTGCAGAATGATGTGTAGAATGATATGTAGAATGATGGGTAGAATGATGTGGAGAATGACGGGCAGAAAAACGTGTAAAATGATGTGTAGATTGATGTGTATAATGATGTGTAGAATGAAGTGTAGAATGATGTGTAGAAATATGTGTTAAATGATGTGTACAATGATATGGAGAATGATGTGTAGAATGATTGATGTGCCGAATGATGTGTAGAATGATGTGTTGAATGATGTGCAGAATGATGTGTAGAATGAAATGTAGATAGATGTGTAGAATGATGTGTAGAATGATGTGTAGAATGTTGTTTGGAAAGATGTGTAGGCGGACGAGAAGAATGATGCGTCGAATGATGTGGAGAATGATGTGCAGAATGATGTTTAGAAAATGTGTAGAATGATGCGTAGAATGATGTGCAGAATGAATGATGTGTAGAATGATGTGTAGAATAAACGATGTGTAGAATGATGTGTAGAGGAGTGATGTGTAGAATGATGTGCAGAATGATGTGTAGAATGAATGATCTGTCGAATGATGTGCAGATTGATGTGTAGAATGATGTATAGAATGATGTGTGGATTGAAGTGTAGAATGAAGTGTAGAATGATGTGTAGAATGATGCGTAGAATAATGATGTGTAGAATGATGTGTAGATGATTTGTAGAATGATGTGTAGATTCAATGATCTGTAGAATGATGTGTAGATTGATGTGTAGAATGATGTGTAGATTAATGTTTAGAATGATGTATAGAATGATTATATGCAGAATGATGTGTAGAATGATAAGTAGAATGATGTGTCGAATGAATGATGTGTAGATTGTTGGTCAGATTGTTGTGTAGAATAATTTGTAGAATGATGTGCAGAATGAAGTGTAGAATCATGTGGAGAATGATGATGTGTAGAATGATGTGCAGAATGATGTATCGAATGATGTGTAGAATGATGTGTAGAATGATGTTTATAATAACGTGAGGAATGATGTGTAGAATGATGTGTATAATGATGTGTTGTATGTATGATGTGCAGAATGAAGTGTAGACTGATGTGTAGAATGATGTGTAGAATGAATGATGTGTAGAATGAATGATGTGTAGAATGATGTGCAGAATGATGTGTAGAATGAATGATGTGTAGGAAGAAACATGTGTCGAATGATGTTTGGAAAGATGTGCGAGCGGATTTGTAGAATGATGCGTCGAATAACGTGTAGAATGATGTGCAGAATGATGTTTAGAATGATGTGTAGAATGATGTGTGGAATGATGTGCAGAATGAATGATGTGTAGAATGATGTGTAGAATGATGTGTAGAATGATGTTAAGAATAAATGATGTGTCGATTGATGTGTATATTGTTGTGTAGAATGATTTGCAGAATGATGTGTATAATGATGTGTGGAATGATGTGTAGAATGATGTGGAAAATGATGTGTAGAATGATGTGTAGAATGATGTGTAGTATGAAAGATGCGCATAATGACGTGTGGAATGATGTATAGAATGATGTGTAGAATGAATGATGTGTAGAATGAATGATGTTTAGAATGATGTGTAGAATGATGTGTAGAATGATGTGTAGAATGATGACTAGAGTGAATGATGTGTAGAATGATGTTGTGTAGTATGATGTGCTGAATGATGTGTGAATGATATGTAGATTGATGTTGTATTGAATAATGTAAAGAATGATGTAAGAATGATAAGTAGATTGATGTTGTGTAGAATGATGTGCAGAATGATGTGTAGAATGATGTGTAGAATGATGTGTAGAATGAAGTGTAGAATGATGTGTAGAATGAAGATATGTAGAATGATGTGCAGAATGATGTATCGAATGATGTGTAGAATGATGTGAAGAATGATGTGTATAACGATGTGCAGAATGACGTGCAGAATGATGTGTAGAATTATGTGTAGAATGAATGATGTGCAGAATGAAGTGTAGAATGATGTGTAGAATGATGTGTGGAATGAATGATGTGCAAAATGAATGATGTTTAGAATGCTGTGTAGAATGATGTGTAGAATGGATGATGTGTAGAATGATGTGTAGAATGATGTTTAGAATGTGTAGAATGATGTGAAGAATGATGTTGATAATGGTGTTTAGAATGATTGATGTGGCGAATGATGTGTAGAATGATGTGGAGGAGGAAGTGTAGAAGGACGTGTAGAACGATGTGTAGAATTACGTGCAGAATGAATGATGTTTAGAATGATGTTTAGAATGATGTGTAAAATGATGTGTAACGTGATTTGTAGAGTGAATGATCTGTAGAACGATGTATATAATGATGTGTAGAATAATTGATGTGTAGGATGATGTAGAATGATGTGTAGAAGGAAGTGTAGAAGGACATGTAGAATTATGTGTAGAATTGTGTGCAGAATGAATGATGATGAAAAACATGTGTAGAATGACGAATGTGTAGAATGATGTGGAAAAAAATGTGTCGACGGATGCGTAGAATGATGCGTCGAATGATGTGTAGAATGATGTGTAGATTGAATGATGTGTAGAATGACGTGTAGAGTGATGAGTGGAATGATGTGTGGAATGATATGTAGAATAATGTGTAGAATGAATGATCTGTAGAATGATGTGTAGAATGATGTGTAGAACGATGTGTCGAATGAATGATGTGTAGATTGATGTGTAGATTGTTGTGTAGAATGATTTGTAGAATGATGTGCAGATTGAAGTGCAGAATGATGTTTAGAATGATGTGTATAATGATGTGTAGAATGATGTGTCGAATGATGTGTAGAATGTATGATGTGCAGAATGAAGTGTAGCATGATTTGCAGAATGATGTGTAGATGAATGATGTGTAGAATGATGTGTAGAATGAATGATGTGTAGAATGATGTGTAGAATGTATGATGTGCAAAATGAAGTGTAGCATGATGTGTAGAATGATGTACAGATTGAAGTGTAGAATGATGTCCAGAATGATGGTGTGTATAATGAAGTGCAGAATGATGTATCGAATGATGTGTAGAATGATATATATAATGATGTGTATAAAGATGTGTAGAATGATGTGTAGAATGATGTGCAAACTGACATATAGAATGATGTGCATAATGATGTGTACAAAGTAGTGTAGAATGAAGTTCAGACTGATGTGTAGAATGGTGTGCAGAATGATGTGCAGCATTTTGTGCAGAATGATGTGTAGAATAAAGTGTAGAATGATGTGTAGAATGATGATGTGTAGAATGATGTGCAGAATGATGTACCGAATGATGTGTAGAATGATGTGTGGAATGATGTGTAGAATGATGTGTACAATAATGTGTAGAACGATGTGTAGAATGTATGATGTGCAGAATGAAGTGTAGAATGATGTGTAGAATCATGTGTAGAATGAATGATGTGGAGAATGGTGTGTAGATTGATGTGTAGAATGAAGTGTAGAATGATGTGTATAATGATGTGTAGAATGTTCTGTAGAATGATGTACCGAGTGATGTGTAGAATGAAGTGTAGAATGATGTTTATAATGATGTGTAGAATGTTGTGTCGAATTATGTTTAGTATGTTGTTAAGAATCAATGATGTTTAGAATGATGTGTAGATTGATGTGTAGAACGATGTGTAGAATGAAGGTTGTGTAGAATGAATGATGTGTAGAATTAATGTTTAGAATGATGTATAGAATGATGATATGCAGAATGATGTGTAGAATGATAAGTAGAATGATGTGTCTATTGAATGATGTGTAGATTGTTGTGCAGATTGTTGTGTAGAATAATTTGTAGAATGATGTGCAGAATGAAGTGTAGAATCATGTGGAGAATGATGATGTGTAGAATGATGTGCAGAATGATGTATCGAATGATGTGTAGAATGATGTGTAGAATGATGTGTATAATAATGTGAGGAATGATGTGTAGAATGATGTGTAGAATGCTGTGTTGTATGTATGATGTGCAGAATGAAGTGTAGAATGATGTGTAGAATGATGTGTAGAATGAATGATGTGTAGAATGAATGATGTGTAGAATGATGTGCAGAATGATGTGTAGAATGAATGATGTGTCGGAAGAAACATGTGTCGAATGATGTTTGGAAAGATGTGCGAGCGGATTTGTAGAATGATGCATCGAATAACCTGTAGAATGATGTGCAGAATGATGTTTAGAATGATGTGTAGAATGATGTGTGGAATGATGTGCAGAATGAATGATGTGTGGAATGATGTGTAGAATGATGTGTTGTATGTATGATGTGCAGAATGAAGTGTAGAATGATGTGTAGAATGATGTGTAGAATGAATGATGTGTAGAATGAATGATGTGTAGAATGATGTGCAGAATGATGTGTAGAATGAATGATGTGTAGGAAGAAACATGTGTCGAATGATGTTTGGAAAGATGTGCGAGCGGATTTGTAGAATGATGCGTCGAATAACGTGTAGAATGATGTGCAGAATGATGTTTAGAATGATGTGTAGAATGATGTGTGGAATGATGTGCAGAATGAATGATGTGTGGAATGATGTGTATAATGATGTGTAGAATGATGTGTAGAATGATGTGCAGATTGATGTTGTGTAGAATGATGTATCGAATGATGTGCAGAATGATGATGTGTAGAATGATGTATCGAATGATATGTAGAATGATGTGTCGAATGAATGATGTTTAGATTGATGTGTAGATTGATGTTCAGAATGATGTGCAGAATTATGTGCAGAATGATGTGTAGAATGATGATGTGTAGAATGATGTGTAGGATGATGTATCGAGTGATGTGTAGAATGAAGTGTAGAATGATGTGCATAATAACGTGTAGAATGTTGTGTCGAATTATGTTTAGTATGATGTTAAGATTCAATGATGTGTCGAATGATGTGTAGAGTGATGTGTAGAATGTTGCGTACAATTATGTGTAGAATGAATGATGTGTAGAATTACGTGTAGATTGATGTGTAGAATGATGTGTAGAATGATGTTAAGAATAAATGATATGTCGATTGATGTGTATATTTTGTAGAATGATTTGCAGAATGATGTGTATAATGATGTGTGGAATGATGTGTAGAATGATGTGGAAAATGATGTGTAGAATGATGTGTAGAATGATGTGTAGAATGATGTGTAGTATGAAAGATGCGCACAATGACGTGTGGAATGATGTATAGAATGATGTGCAGAATGAATGATGTGTAGAATGAATGATGTTTAGAATGATGTGTAGAATGATGTGTCGAATGATGTGTAGAATGATGACTAGAGTAAATGATGTGTAGAATGATGTTGTGTAGTATGATGTGCTGAATGATGTGTGAATGATATGTAGATTGATGTTGTATTGAATAATGTAAAGAATGATGTAAGAATGATAAGTAGATTGATGCTGTGTAGAATGATGTGCAGAATGATGTGTAGAATGATGTCTAGAATGATGTGAAGAATGAAGTGTAGAATGATGTGTAGAATGAAGATATGTAGAATGATGTGCAGAATGATGTATCGAATGATGTGTAGAATGATGTGAAGAATGATGTGAATAACGATGTGCAGAATGACGTGTAGAATGATGTGTAGAATTATGTGTGGAATGAATGATGTGCAGAATGAAGTGTAGAATGATGTGTAGAATGATGTGTGGAATGAATGATGTGCAAAATGAATGATGTTTAGAATGATGTGTAGAATGATGTTTAGAATGATTGATGTGTCGAATGATGTGTAGAATGATGTGGAGGAGGAAGTGTAGAAGGACGTGTAGAACGATGTGTAGAATTACGTGCAGAATGAATGATGTTTAGAATGATGTTTAGAATGATGTGTAAAATGATGTGTAATGTGATTTGTAGAGTGCATGATCTGTAGAACGATGTATATAATGATGTGTAGAATAATTGATGTGTAGGATGATGTAGAATGATGTGTAGAAGGAAGTGTAGAAGGACGTGTAGAATTATGTGCAGAATGAATGATGATGAAAAACATGTGTAGAATGACGAATGTGTAGAATGATGTGGAAAAAAATGTGTCGACGGATGCGTAGAATGATGCGTCGAATGATGTGTAGAATGATGTGTCGATTGAATGATGTGTAGAATGACGTGTAGAGTGATGAGTGGAATGATGTGTGGAATGATATGTAGAATAATGTGTAGAATGAATGATCTGTAGAATGATGTGTAGAATGATGTGTAGAACGATGTGTCGAATGAATGATGTGTCGATTGATGTGTAGATTGTTGTGTAGAATGATTTGTAGAATGATGTGCAGATTGAAGTGCAGAATGATGTTTAGAATGATGTGTATAATGATGTGTAGAATGATGTGTCGAATGATGTGTAGAATGTATGGTGTGCAGAATGAAGTGTAGCATGATTTGCAGAATGATGTGTAGATGAATGATGTGTAGAATGATGTGTAGAATGAATGATGTGTAGAATGATGTGTAGAATGTATGATGTGCAAAATGAAGTGTAGCATGATGTGTAGAATGATGTACAGATTGAAGTGTAGAATGATGTCCAGAATTATGGTGTGTATAATGAAGTGCAGAATGATGTATCGAATGATGTGTAGAATGATATATATAATGATGTGTATAACGATGTGTAGAATGATGTGTAGAATGATGTGTAGAATGATGTGTAGAATGTATGATGTGCAGAATGAAGTGTAGCATGATGTGTTGAGTGATGAGTAGAAATTATCATGTGTAGAATGATGTTTGGAAAGATGTTTAGGCGGACGAGAAGAATTATGCGTCGAATGATGTGCAGAATGATGTGCAGAATGATGTTTAGAAAGATGTGTAGAATGATGCATGGAATGATGTGCAGCATGAAAGATGTGTAGAACGATGTGTCGAATGATGTGTAGAACGATGTTAAGAAAAAACGATATGTAAAATGATGTGTAGAGGAGTGATGTGTAGAATGATGTGTATAATGATGTGTAGAATGAATGATGTGTAGAATGATGTGTAAAATGACGTGTGGAATAATGTTTAGAATGATGTGTAGAATGACCTGCAGAATGATGTGCGGAATCAATGATCTGTAGAATGATGTGTGGATTGATGTGTAGATTGATGTGTAGAATGATGTGTAGAATGAATGTTGTGCAGAATGAATGATGTGTAGTATGATGTGTAGAATCATGTGCAGACTGATGTGTAGAATGAATGATGTGTAGAATGAATGATGTGTAGAATGATGTGCAGAATGATGTGTAGAATGAAGTGTAGAATGATGTTAAGAATAAATGATGTGTCGATTGATGTGTATATTGTTGTGAATACTGATTTGCAGAATGATGTGTATAATGATGTGTGGAATGATGTGTAGAATGATGTGGAAAATGATGTGTAGAATGATGTGTAGAATGATGTGTAGAATGATGTGTAGAATGGATGATGTGTAGAATGATGTGTAGAATGAAGTTTAGAATGTGTAGAATGATGTGAAGAATGATGTTGATAATGGTGTTTAGAATGAATGATGTGTCGAATGAAGTGTAGAATGATGTGGAGGAGGAAGTGTAGAAGGACGTGTAGAACGATGTGTAGAATTACGTGCAGAATAAATGATGTTTAGAATGATGTTTAGAATGATGTGTAAAATGATGTGTAACGTGATTTGTAGAGTGAATGATCTGTAGAACGATGTATATAATGATGTGTAGAATAATTGATGTGTAGGATGATGTAGAATGATGTGTAGAAGGAAGTGTAGAAGGACTTGTAGAATTATGTGTAGAATTATGTGCAGAATGTATGATGATGAAAAACATGTTAGAATGACGAATGTGTAGAATGATGTGGAAAAAAATGTGTAGACGGATGCGTAGAATGATGCGTCGAATGACGTGTAGAATGATGTGTAGATTGAATGATGTGTAGAAGACGTGTAGAGTGATGAGTGGAATGATGTGTGGAAAGATATGTAGAATAATGTGTAGAATGAATGATCTGTAGAATGATGTGTAGAATGATGTGTAGAACGATGTGTCGAATGAATGATGTGTAGATTGATGTGTAGATTGTTGTGTAGAATGATTTGTAGAATGATGTGCAGATTGAAGTGCAGAATGATGTTTAGAATGATGTGTATAATGATGTGTAGAATGATGTGTCGAATGATGTGTAGAATGTATGATGTGCAGAATGAAGTGTAGCATGATTTGCAGAATGATGTGTAGATGAATGATGTGTAGAATGATGTGTAGAATGAATGATGTGTAGAATGTATGATGTGCAAAATGAAGTGTAGCATGATGTGTAGAATGATGTGCAGATTGAAGTGTAGAATCATGTCTAGAATGATGGTGTGTAGCATGAAGTGCAGAATGATGTATCGAATGATGTGTAGAATGATATATATAATGATGTGTATAAAGATGTGTAGAATGATGTGTAGAATGATGTGTAGAATGATGTGTAGAATGTATGATGTGCAGAATGAAGTGTAGCATGAAGTGTTGAATGATGAGTAGAAATTACCATGTGTAGAATGATGTTTGGAAAGATGTTTAGGCGGACGAGAAGAATGATGCGTCGAATGATGTGCAGAATGATGTGCAGAATGATGTTTAGAAAGATGTGTAGAATGATGCATGGAATGATGTGCAGCATGAATGATGTGTAGAACGATGTGTCGAATGATGTGTAGAATGATGTTAAGAAAAAACGATATGTAGAATGATGTGTAGAGGAGTGATGTGTAGAATGATGTGTATAATGATATGTAGAATGAATGATGTGTAGAATGATGTGTAAAATGACGTGTGGAATAATGTTTAGAATGATGTGTAGAATGACCTGCAGAATGATGTGTGGAATCAATGATCTGTAGAATGATGTGTGGATTGATGTGTAGAATGATGTGTAGAATTATGTGTAGATTGATGTGTATAATGATGTGTATAATGATGATGTGTAAAATGATGTGTAGAATGATTTGTAGAATGATGTGTAGCATGAAGTGTAGAATGATGTGTAGAATGATGATGTGTAGAATGATTTGCAGAATGATGGAAAGAATGATGTGCAGAATGATGTGTAGAATGATGTGTATAATGATGTGTATAATGATGTGGAGAATGATGTGTAGAATGATGTGTAGAATGAATGTTGTGCAGAATGAATTATGTGTAGTATGATGTGTAGAATCATGTGCAGAATGATGTTTAGAATCATGTGTAGAATGAATGATGTGTAGAAGGGTGTGTAGATTGATGTGTATAATGAAGTGCAGAATGATGTGTAGAATGATTTGCAGAATGATGGAAAGAATGATGTGCAGAATGATGTGTAGAATGATGTGTATAATGATGTGTATAATGATGTGGAGAATGATGTGTAGAATGATGTGTAGAATGAATGTTGTGCAGAATGAATTATGTGTAGTATGATGTGTAGAATCATGTGCAGAATGATGTGTAGAATCATGTGTAGAATGAATGATGTGTAGAATGGTGTGTAGATTGATGTGTAGAATGAAGTGCAGAATGATGTGTATAATGATTTGTAGAATGTTGTATCGGATGATGTACCGAGTGATGTGTAGAATGAAGTGTAGAATGATGTTTATAATGATGTGTAGAATGAATGATGTGTAGAATGAATGATGTGTAGAATTACGTATAGCTTGATGTGTAGAATGATGTGCAGAATGATGTTTAGAATGATGTGCAGAATGGTGTGAAGAATTATGTGCAGAATGATGTTTAGAATGATGTGAATAAGGATGTGTAGAATGAATAATGTGTAGAATGATGTGTAAAATGATCAGAAGAATGATTATGTATAGAATCATTTGGAGAATGATGTGTAGAATGATGTGTAGAATGATGTATAGATTGATGTGTAGAATGATGTGTAGATTCAATGATCTGTAGAATGATGTGTAGATTGATGTGGCGAATGAAGTGTAGAATGAAGTGTAGATTGATTGTTTAGAATGATGTGTAGAATGATATCATGTAGAATGATGTGTAGAATGATGTGTCGAATGATGTGTCGAATGAATGATGTGTAGAATGAATGATGTGTAGAATGATGCGTCGAATGACGTGCAGAATGATGTGTAGAATGATGTGCAGAATGATGTGTAGAATGATGTGTAGACTGACGCGCAGAATGGTGAGTAGAATGTTGTGTAGAGTGATGTCCAAAATAATATGTGTCGAATGATGTGTAGTAAGATGTGTGGAATGATGTGTAGAATGATTTTTGGAATGATGTGTAGAATGATGTGTAGAATGATGTGTAGAATGAATGATGTGTTGAATGAATGATGTGTAGAATGATGTGTAGCATTATGTCTAGAATGATTTGTAGAATGATGATGTGCAGAATACTGTGTGGAATGATGTGTGGATTGATGTGTAGAATGATGTGTAGAATGTTGTGTAGAATGATGTGTAGAATGATGTGTAGAATGATGATGTGTGGAATGATGATGTGTAGAATGATGACGTTGGAGAATGATATGTAGAATGATGATATGTAGAATGATTTGTAGAATGGTGTGCAGAATGATGTGTAGAATGTTGTGTGGAATTATGTGTTGAATGATGTCTAGAATGATGTGTAGAATGATGTGAAGAAAGATGTGTGGAATGATGTTCAGACTGATTTGTGGAATGATGTGCATAATGATGTGCAGAATGATGTGTAGAATGATGTGTAGAATGATGTGTAGAATGATGTGCAGAATGATGCGTAGAATGAATGATCTGTAGAATGAAGTTTACAATGATGATGTGTAGAATAATGTGTGGAATGATGTGTAGAATGATGTGTAGAATGATGTGCAGAATGATTTTTAGAATGATGTGTAGAATGATGTGTAGAATGATTTGCAGAATGATGTGTAGAATGAATGATCTGTAGAATTAAGTTTACAATGATGATGTGTAGAATAATGTGTGAAATGATGTGTAGAATGACGTGAAGAATGATGTGCAGAATGATGTGTAGAATGATGTGTAGACTGACGCGTAGAATGGTGAGTAGAATGTTGTGTAGAGTGGTGTAGAATGATGTGTAGAATGATGCGTCGAATGAAGTGTAGAATAATGTGTACAATTATGTGTAGAATGAAGTGCAGAATGACGTGTGGAATGATGTGTAGAATGATGTGTAGAATGTTGTGTAGAGTGGTGTAGAATGATGTGTAGAATTACGTGTAGAATGATATGCAGAATGACGTGTAGAATGATGTGTAGAATGATGTGCAGACTGACATATAGAATGATGTGCATAATGATGTGTACAAAGTAGTGTAGAATGAAGTTCAGACTGATGTGTAGAATGGTGTGCAGAATGTTGTGCAGCATTTTGTGCAGAATGATGTGTAGAATAAAGTGTAGAATGATGTGTAGAATGATGATGTGTAGAATGATGTGCAGAATGATGTACCGAATGATGTGTAGAATGATGTGTAGAATGATGTGTAGAATGATGTGTACAATAATGTGTAGAACGATGTGTAGAATGTATGATGTGCAGAATGAAGTGTAGAATGATGTGTAGAATCATGTGTAGAATGAATGATGTGGAGAATGGTGTGTAGATTGATGTGTAGAATGAAGTGTAGAATGATGTGTATAATGATGTGTAGAATGTTCTGTAGAATGATGTACCGAGTGATGTGTAGAATGAAGTGTAGAATGATGTTTATAATGATGTGTAGAATGTTGTGTCGAATTATATTTAGTATGACGTTAAGAATCAATGATGTTTAGAATGATGTGTAGATTGATGTGTAGAACGATGTGTAGAATGAAGGTTGTGTAGAATGAATGATGTGTAGAATTACGTGTAGATTGATATGTAGAATGATGTGCAGAATGATGTTTAGAATGATGTGTATAATGATGTGTAGAATGAATAATGTGTAGAATGATGTGTAGAATGATCGGGAGAATCAATGATGTATAGAATGATGTGCAGTATGGTCTGGAGAATGATGTGCCGAATGATGTTTAGAATGATGTGTAGAATGATGTGTAGAATGAATGAAGTATAGAATTACGTGTAGAATGATAAGTAGAATGAGGTGTAGAATGATGTATAGAATGATGTGTAGAGTGATGTGTCGAATGATGTGTCGAATGAATGATGTGTTGACTGATGTGTAGATTATTGTGTAGAATTATTTGTAGAATGATGTGTAGATTCAATGATCTGTAGAATGATGTGTAGATTGATGTGTCGAATGAAGTGCAGAATGCAGTGTAGATTGATTGTTTAGAATGATGTGTAGAATGATATTATGTAGAATGATGTGTAGAATGATGTGTCGAATGATGTGTCGAATGAATGATGTGTAGATTGTTGTGTAGAATAATTTGTAGAAAGATGTGTAGAATAAAGTGTAGAATGATGTGTAGAATGATGAAGTGTAGAATGATGTGCAGAATGATGTACCGAATGATGTGTTGACTGATGTGTAGAATGATGTGTAGAATGATGTGTAGATTGATGTGTAGAAAGATGTGTAGAATGTATGATGTGCAGAGTGAAGTGTAGAATGATGTGTCGAATGATGTGTAGAATGAATGACGTGTAGCATGAATGATGTGTAGAATGATGCGTCGAATAATGTGTAGAATGATGTGTAGAATGATGTGAAGAATGATGTGTAGAATGATCTGCAGAATGATGTGCAGAATGAATGATGTGTAGAATGATGTGTAGAATGATGTGTAGAATGATGTGTAGAATGATGTGTAGAATGATGTGCAGAATGATGTGTAGAATGAATGATTTGTAGAATGAAGTTTACAATGATGATGTGTAGAATAATGTGTGGAATGATGTGTAGAATGATGTGTAGAATGATGTGCAGAATGATGTGTAGAATGATGTGTAGACTGACGCGTAGAATGGTGAGTAGAATGTTGTGTAGAGTGGTGTAGAATGATGTGCAGAATGATGTGTCGAATGAAGTGTAGAATAATGTGTAAAATTATGTGTAAAATGATGTGCAGAATGATGTGTGGAATGATGCGTAGAATGATGTGTAGAATGTTGTGTAGAGTGGTGTAGAATGATGTGTAGAATTACCTGTAGAATGATATGCAGAATGATGTGTAGAATGATGTGTAGAATGATGTGCAGACTGACATGTAGAATGATGTGCATAATGATGTGTACAAAGAAGTGTAGAATGAAGTTCAGACTGATGTGTAGAATGGTATGCAGAATGATGTGTAGAATTTTGTGCAGAATGATGTGTTGAATGATGTGCAAAATGATGTGTAGATTGACGTGTAGAAAGATGTGTGGAATGATGATGTGTAGAATTATGATGTGGAGAATGATGGGTAGAATTATGATGTGCAGAATGATATGTAGAATGATGCGTATAATGATGTCCAAAATAATATGTGTCGAATGATGTGTAGTAAGATGTGTAGAATGATGTGTAGAATGATTTTTGGAATGATGTGTAGAATGATGTGTAGAATGATGTGTAGAATGAATGATGTGTCGAATGAATGATGTGTAGAATGATGTGTAGCATTATGTCTAGAATGATTTGTAGAATGATGATGTGCAGAATACTGTGTGGAATGATGTGTGGATTGATGTGTAGAATGATGTGTAGAATGTTGTGTAGAATGATGTGTAGAATGATGTGTAGAATGATGTGTAGAATGATGATGTGTGGAATGATGATGTGTAGAATGATGAAGTTGGAGAATGATATGTAGAATAATGATATGTAGAATGATTTGAAGAATGGTGTGCAGAATGATGTGTAAAATGTTGCGTGGAATTATGTGTTGAATGATGTGTAGAATGATGTTCAGACTGATTTGTGGAATGATGTGCAGAATGATGTGTAGAATGACGTGTAGAATGATGTGTAGAATGATGTGTAGAATGATGTGTAGAACGATGTGTAGAATGTATGATGTGCAGACTGAAGTGTAGAATGATGTGTCGAATGATGTGTAGAATGAATGACGTGTAGAATGAATGATGTGTAGAATGATGCGTCGAATAATGTATCGAATGATGTGTAGAATGACGTGAAGAATGATGTGTAGAATGATGTGCAGAATGATGTGTAGAATGCTGTGTAGAATGATGTGTAGAATGATGTGCAGAATGATGTGTAGAATGAATGATTTGTAGAATGAAGTTTACAATGATGATGTGTAGAATAATGTGTGGAATGATGTGTAGAATGATGTGTAGAATGATGTGCAGAATGATGTGTAGAATGATGTGTAGACTGATGCGTAGAATGGTGAGTAGAATGTTGTGTAGAGTGGTGTAGAATGATGTGCAGAATGACGTGTCGAATGAAGTCGAGAATAATGTGTACAATGATGTGTAGAATTACGTGTAGAGTGATATGCAGAATGATGTGTAGAATGATGTGTAGAATGATGTGCAGACTGACATGTCGAATGATGTGCATAATGATGTGTACAAAGAAGTGTAGAATGAAGTTCAGACTGATGTGTAGAATGGTGTGCAGAATGATGTGTAGAATTTTGTGCAGAATGATGTGTTGAATGATGTGCAAAATGATGTGTAGATTGACGTGTAGAAAGATGTGTGGAATGATGATGTGTAGAATTATGATGTGGAGAATGATGGGTAGAATTATGATGTGCAGAATGATATGTAGACTGATGCGTATAATGATGTCCAAAATAATATGTGTCGAATGATGTGTAATAAGATGTGCAGAATGATGTGTAGAATGATTTTTGGAATGATGTGTAGAATGATGTGTAGAATGAATGATGTGTCGAATGAATGATGTGTAGAATGATGTGTAGCATTATGTCTAGAATGATTTGTAGAATGATGATGTGCAGAATACTGTGTGGAATGATGTGTGGATTGATGTGTAGAATGATGTGTAGAATGTTGTGTAGAATGATGTGTAGAATGATGTGTAGAATGATGATGTGTGGAATGATGATGTGTAGAATGATGAAGTTGGAGAATGATATGTAGAATGATGATATGTAGAATGATTTGTAGAATGGTGTGCAGATTGATGTGTAGAATGTTGTGTGGAATTATGTGTTGAATGATTTGTAGAATGATGTGTAGAATGATGTGAAGAATGATGTGTGGAATGATGTTCAGACTGATTTGTGGAATGATGTGCAGAATGATGTGCAGAATGATGTGTAGAATGATGTGTAGAATGATGTGTAGAATGATGTGCAGAATGATGCGTAGAATGAATGATCTGTAGTTTGAAGTTTACAATGATGATGTGTAGAATAATGTGTGGAATGATGTGTAGAATGATGTGTAGAATGATGTGCAGAATGATGTGTAGAATGATGTATAGAATGATGTGTAGAATGATTTGCAGAATGATGTGTAGAATGAATGATCTGTAGAATTAAGTTTACAATGATGATGTGTAGAATAATGTGTGGAATGATGTGTAGAATGATGTGTAGAATGATGTGCAGAATGATGTGTAGAATGATGTGCAGACTGACGCGTAGAATGGTGAGTAGAATGTTGTGTAGAGTGGTGTAGAATGATGTGTAGAATGATGCGTCGAATGAAGTGTAGAATAATGTGTACAATTATGTGTAGAATGATGTGCAGAATGATGTGTGGAATGGTGTGTAGAATGATATGTAGAATGTTGTGTAGAGTGGTGTAGAATGATGTGTAGAATTATATGTAGAATGATATGCAGAATGATGTGTAGAATGATGTGTGGAATGATGTGCAGACTGACATATAGAATGATGTGCATAATGATGTGTACAAAGTAGTGTAGAATGAAGTTCAGACTGATGTGTAGAATGGTGTGCAGCATGATGTGCAGCATTTTGTGCAGAATGATGTGTAGAATAAAGTGTAGAATGATGTGTAGAATGAGGATGTGTAGAATGATGTGCAGAATGATGTACCGAATGATGTGTAGAATGAAGTGCAGAATGATGTTTATAATGATGTGTAGAATGTTGTGTCGAATTATGTTTAGTATGTCGTTAAGAATCAATGATGTTTAGAATGATGTGTAGATTAATGTGTAGAACGATGTGTAGAATGAAGTTTGTGTAGAATGAATGATGTGTAGAATTACGTGTAGATTGATATGTAGAATGATGTGCAGAATGATGTTTAGAATGATGTGTATAATGATGTGTAGAATGAATAATGTGTAGGATGATGTGTAGAATGATCGGGAGAATCAATGATGTATGGAATGATGTGCAGTATGGTGTGGAGAATGATATGCCGAATGATGTTTAGAATGATGTGTAGAATGATGTGTAGAATGAATGAAGTATAGAATTACGTGTAGAATGATAAGTAGAATGAGGTGTAGAATGATGTATAGAATGATGTGTAGAGTGATGTGTCGAATGATGTGTCGAATGAATGATGTGTTGACTGATGTGTAGATTGTTGTGTAGAATGATTTGTAGAATGATGTGTAGATTCAATGATGTGTAGAATGATGTGTAGAACGATGTGTAGAATGTATGATGTGCAGAGTGAAGTGTAGAATGATGTGTCGAATGATGTGTAGAATGAATGACGTGTAGAATGAATGATGTGTAGAATGATGCGTCGAATAATGTGGAGAATGATGTGTAGAATGATGTGAAGAATGATGTGCAGAATGATGTGTAGAATGAATGATTTGTAGAATGAAGTTTACAATGATGATGTGTAGAATAATGTGTGGAATGATGTGTAGAATGATGTGTACAATTATGTGTAGAATGATGTGCAGAATGATGTGTGGAATGATGTGTAGAATGATGTGTAGAATGTTGTGTAGAGTGGTGTAGAATGATGTGTAGAATTACGTGCAGAATGATATGCAGAATGATGTGTAGAATGATGTGTAGAATGATGTGCAGACTGACATGTAGAATGATGTGCATAATGATGTGTACAAAGAAGTGTAGAATGAAGTTCAGACTGATGTGTAGAATGGTGTGCAGAATGATGTGTAGAATTTTGTGCAGAATGATGTGTTGAATGATGTGCAAAATGATGTGTAGATTGACGTGTAGAAAATGTGTGGAATGATGATGTGTAGAATTATGATGTGGAGAATGATGGGTAGAATTATGATGTGCAGAATGACATGTAGAATGATGCGTATAATGATGTCCAAAATAATATGTGTTGAATGATGTGTAGTAAGATGTGTAGAATGATGTGTAGAATGATTTTTGGAATGATGTGTTGAATGATGTGTAGAATGATGTGTCGAATGAATGATGTGTAGAATGATGTGTAGCATTATGTCTAGAATGATTTATAGAATAATGATGTGCAGAATACTGTGTGGAATGATGTGTGGATTGATGTGTAGAATGATGTGTAGAATGTTGTGTAGAATGATGTGTAGAATGATGTGTAGAATGATGATGTGTGGAATGATGATGTGTAGAATGATGAAGTTGGAGAATGATATGTAGAATGATGATATGTAGAATGATTTGTAGAATGGTGTGCAGAATGATGTGTAGAATGTTGTGTGGAATTATGTGTTGAATGATGTGTAGAATGATGTGTAGAATGATGTGAAGAATGATGTGTGGAATGATGTTCAGACTTATTTGTGGAATGATGTGCAGAATGATGTGCAGAATGATGTGTAGAATGATGTGCAGAATGATGTGTAGAATGATGTGTAGAACAATGTGTAGAATGTATGATGTGCAGAGTGAAGTGTAGAATGATGTGTCGAATGATGTGTAGAGTGAATGACGTGCAGAATGAATGATGTGTAGAATGATGCGTCGAATAATGTGTAGAATGATGTGTAGAATGACGTGAAGAATGATGTGTAGAATGATCTGCAGAATGATGTGCAGAATGAATGATGTGTAGAATGATGTGTAGAATGATGTGTAGAATGATGTGTAGAATGATGTGTAGAATGATGTGCAGAATAGATGTGTAGAATGAATGATTTGTAGAATGAAGTTTACAATGATGATGTGTAGAATAATGTGTGGAATGATGTGTAGAATGATGTGTAGAATGATGTGCAGAATGTTGTGTAGAGTGCTGCAGAATGATGTGTAGAATAATGTGTACAATTATGTGTAGAATGATGTGCAGAATGATGTGTGGAATGATGTGTAGAATGATGTGTAGAATGTTGTGTAGAGTGGTGTCGAATGATGTGTAGAATTACGTGTCGAATGATATGCAGAATGATGTGTAGAATGATGTGCAGAATGATGTGCAGACTGACATGTAGAATGATGTGCAAAATGATGTGTACAAAGAAGTGTAGAATGAAGTTCAGACTGATGTGTAGAATGGTGTGCAGAATGATGTGTAGAATTTTGTGCAGAATGATGTGTTGAATGATGTGCAAAATGATGTGTAGATTGACGTGTAGAAAGATGTGTGGAATTATGATGTGTAGAATTATGATGTGGAGAATGATGGGTAGAATTATGATGTGCAGAATGATATGTAGAATGATGCGTATAATGATGTCCAAAATAATATGAGTCGAATGATGTGTAGTAAGATGTGTAGAATGATGTGTAGAATGATTTTTGGAATGATGTGTAGAATGATGTGTAGAATGATGTGTAGAATGAATGATGTGAAGAAAGATGTGTAGAATGATGATATCTGGAATGATGTGTAGAATGATGTGTAGAAATATGTATAGAATGATGTGTAGAATGATGTGCAGAATGATGTGCAGAATGATATGCAGAATGATGTTCAGAATGATGTGTAGCATGATGAGTCTGTTGTGTAGAATGATGTGCAGAATGATGTGTAGAATTATGTGTCGAATGATGTTTAGAATGATGTATAGAATGATGTTTAGAATTATGTGTAGAATTAATGATATGTCGAATGATGTGTGGAATGACATGGAGTATGAATGATGTGTAGAATGAAGTGGCGAATCATGTGTAGTATGATGTGTAAAATGATGTGAAGCTTGATGTGTAAATTGAATGATGTGCAGAATGATGCGTAGAATGTTGTGTAGAATAATGTGAAGAAAGATGTGTCTAAAGATGTGTTGTATGAATGATGCGTATAATGATTTGTAGAATGATATGTAGAATGATGTGATGAATCAAGTGCAGAATGATGTGCACAATGATGTGCAGAATGAATCATGTGTAAACTGACGTGTAGAATGATGTGCACAATGATGTGTGGAATGATGTGTTGATTGATGTGTAGAATTAATGATGTGCACAATTATGTGTGGAATGATGTTTAGAATGATGTGTAGAATGAATGACGTGCTGAAAAGACGCATTGAATAATCTGTAGAATGATGTGTGGAATGATATGTAGAATTAAAGATGTGAAGAATGATGTGTAGAATGATGTTAGAATGATGTGTAGAATGAATGATGTGCAGAATGACGTTTACAATGATGTGTAGGATAATGTGTAGAATGATGATGTGTAGAATGAATAATGTGCAGAATGATGAGCAGCATGATGTGTAGAATGATGTGTAGAATGATGTGCACAATGATGTGTAGAATGATGTGTATAATTATGTGTCGAATGATGTGTTGAATGATGTGTAGAATGATGTGAAGAATGATGTGCGCAATGATGTGCAGAATGATGTGTAGATTGAATGCAGAATGATGTGTAGGATGATAGATCGAAAGATGTGTAGAATGACGTGTATAATGATGTGTAGAATGATGAGTGGAATGATGTGTAGCATGATGTTTCGAATGATGTGTAGAATGATGTGTGAAATGACATGTTTTATGAATGACTTGAAGAATGAAGTGTCGAATCGTGTGTAGTATGATGTGTAGAATGATGTGTAGCTTGATGTGTAGAATGATGTGTAGAATGAAATGTAGAATGTTGTGTAGAATGATGTGCAGAATGATGTGTAGAATGATGTGTAGAATGATGTGTAGAATGACGTGTAGAATGATGTGCAGAATGTTGCCTAGATTGACATGTAGAATTATGTGTAGATTGAGGTGTAGAATGATGTGTAGAATGATGTGTAGAATGACGTGTAGAATTATGTGTGGAATGATGTGTCGAATGATGTTTAGAATGATGTGTAGAATGATGTGTAGAATGATGTGTAGAATGATGTGCAGAATGATGTGTGGAATGATGTGTAGAATGTTGTGTAGAGTGGTGTAGAATGATGTGTAGAATTACGTGTAGAATGATATGCAGAATGATGTGTAGAATGATGTGTAGAATGATGTGCAGACTGACATGTAGAATGATGTGCATATTGATGTGTACAAAGAAGTGTAGAATGAAGTTCAGACTGATGTGTAGAATGGTGTGTAGAATGATGTGTAGAATTTTGTGCAGAATGATGTGTTGAATGATGTGCAGAATGATGTGTAGATTGACATGTAGAAAGATGTGTAGAATGATGATGTGGAGAATGATGGGTAGAATGATGATGTGCAGAATGATATGTAGAATGATGCGTATAATGATGTCCAAAATAATATGTGTCGAATGATGTGTAGTAAGATGTGTAGAATGATGTGTAGAATGAATGATGTGATGAAAGATGTGTAGAATGATGATATCTGTAATGATGTGTAGATTGATGTGTAGAAATATGTATAGAATGATGTGTAGAATGATGTGCAGAATGACGTGTAGAATGATGAGTAGAATGTTGTGTAGAATGATGTGTAGAATGATGAGTAGAACGACATGCAGAATGATGAGCAGAATGATGTGCAGAATGACGTGTAGAATGATGTGCAGAATGAAGTGTAGGATGATGTGTAGAATGACGTGTAGAATGATGAGTAGAATGTTGTGCAGATTGAAGTGTAGAATGATGTGTAGAATGATGTGTGGAATGATGTGTAGAATTAATGATCTGTAGAATGATGTGTACAATGATGATGTGTAGAATGATATATAGAATGATATGTAGATTGATTTGTAGAATGATGTGTAGAGTGATGTGTAGAATGATGTGTAGAATGTTGTGCAGATTGATGTGTAGAATGATGTGTAGAATGATGTGTAGAATGATGTGTAGAATTAATGATCTGTAGATTGATGTGTACAATGATGATGTGTAGAATGATGTATAGAATGATATGTAGATTGATTTGTAGAATGATGTGTAGAATGTTGTGTAGAATGATGTGCAGAATGTTGTGTAGAATGATGTGTAGAATGATGATGTGTGGAATGATGAAGTGGTGAATGATGATGTGGAGAAAGATGTGTAGAATGAAGATGTGTAGAATGATGTGCAGAATGACGTGTAGAATGATATGCAGATTGATGTGAAGAATGATGTGTAGATTGATGTGTAGAATGATGTGAAGAAAGATGTGTAGAATGAAGATGTGTAGAATGACGAATACAATGACGTGTAGAATGATATGTAGAATGATGTGTGGATTGATGGGTAGAATGATGCGTAGAATGATATGTGGAATGTTGTGTAGAATGATGTGAAGAATGATGTGAAGAATAATGTGTAGAATGACGTGTAGAATGATGTGCAGAATGATGTGTAGAATGATGTGAAGAATGTTGTGTAGATTGATGTGTAGAATGATGTGTAGATTGATGTGTAGAATGATGTGTAGAATGATGTGTAGAATGATGATGTGTGGAATGATAATGTATCGAATGATGATGTGGTGAATGATGTGTAGAATGATGTGTAGATTGATGTTTAGAATGATGTGTAGAATGATGTGTAGAATGATGTGTAGAATGATGTGCAGAATGATGGGTAGATTTATGTGTAGAATGATGATGTGTAGAATGATGTGTAGATTTATGTGTAGAATGATGATTTGTAGAATGATGATATGGAGAATGATGTGTAGAATTATGTGTAGAATGATGTGCAGAATGATGTGTAGAATGATATGTAGAATGATGTGTATAATGATGTGAAGAATAACGTGTAGAATGATGTGTAGTATGATGTGTAGAATGATGTGCAGAATGATGTGTAAAATGATGTGCAGACTAATGTGTAGAATGATGTGTAGAATGATGTGTAGAATGATGTGTAGAATGAATGATGAGCAGAATGCTGTGTAGAATGATGTGTAGAATGATGATGTGTAGAATGATATGCAAATTGATTTGTAGAATGAGGTGTGGAGTGAAGGATCTGTAGACTGATGTGTCCAATGATGATGTGTAGAATGTTGTGTAGAATGATATGCAAATTGATTTGTAGAATGATGTGTAGAGTGATGTGTAGAATGATGTGTAGAATGATTTGCAGAATGATGTGTAGAATGATTTGTAGAATGACGTGTAGAATGATGTGTGGAATGATGATGTCTCGAAAGATGATGTGGAGAATGATGTGTAGAATGATGATGTGTAGAATGATGAGTAGAATGATGTGTAGAATGATGTGCAGACTGATGTGTAGAATGATGTGTATAATGATGTGTAAAATGAAGATGTGTAGAATGATGTGTAGAATGATGTATAGAATGATGTGTAGAATGATGATGTGTAGAATGATGATACGGAGAATGATGTGTAGAATGATATGTAGAATGATATATAAAATGATGTGTATAATTATGTATAGAATAATGTGCAGAATGATGTGTAGTATGATGTGTAGAATGATGTGTCGAATGATATGCAGACTGATGTGTAGAATGATGTGCAGAATGATGTGTACAATGATGTGTGGAATGAAGTGTAGAATTACGTGAAGAATGATGAGTAGAATGACGTGGAGAATGATGTGTAGAATGATGTGTAGAATGAAGTGTAGAATTACGTGCAGAATGATGAGTAGAATGACGTGCATACTGATGTGTAGAATGATGTGTAGAATGACCGGTAGAATTATGTGCAGAATGATGTGTAGAATGATGAGCAGAATGTTGTGTAGATTGATGTGTAGAATGATGTGTAGATTGATGTGTAGAATGATGAGTAGAATGATGTGTGGAATGATGATGTGTGGAATGATGATGTGTGGAATGAGGATGGGGAGAATGATGTGTAGAATGATGTGCAGACTGAAGTGTAGAATAATGTGTAGAATGATGTGTAGATTGATGTGTAGAATGTTGATGGGTAGAATGATGATATGGAGAATGATGTGTAGAATGTTTTGTAGAATGACGTGTAGAATGATGTGTAGAATGACGTGTAGAATTATGTGTAGAATGATGACTAGAATGATGTTTAGAATGATGTGTAGAATGATGTGCAGAATGATGTGTAGAATGAATGAACTGTAGAATGATGTGTACAATGATGATGTGTAGAATTATGTGTAGAATTATATGCAGATTGATTTGTAGAATGATGTGCAGAGTAAGGTGTAGAATTATGTGTCGAATAATGTGCAGAATGATGTGTAGAATGATGTGCAGAAAGCTGTGTAGAATGAATGATCTGTAGAATGATGTGTACATTGATGATGCGTAGAATGATGTGTAGAATTATATGCAGATTGATTTGTAGAATGACGTGTAGAGTGATGTGTAGAATGATGTGTAGAATGATATGCAGAAAGATGTGTATAATGATGTGTAGAATGACGTGTAGAATGATGTGCAGAATGACGTGTAGAATGATGTGCAGAATGTTGTGTAGATTGAAGTGTAGAATGATGTGTAGATTGGTGTGTAGAATGATGTATATAATGATGTGTAGAATGATGATGTGTGGAATGATGAATTGTCGAATGATGATGTGGAGAAAGATGTGTAGAATGAAGATGTGTAGAATGATGTGTAGAATGATGTGTAGAATGATGTGCAGATTGATGTGTATAATGACGTGTAGAATGATATGTAGAATGATGTGTAGAATGATGTGTGGAATTTTGTGTAGAATGATGTGTAGATTGATGTGTAGAATGATGTGTAGAATGATGTGCAGAATGATGATGTGTGGAATGATGATGTGTCGAATGATGATGTGGTGAATGATGTGTAGAATGATGTGCAGACTGATGTTCAGAATGATGTGTAGAATGATGTGTAAAATAATGTGTAGAATGATGTGTAGAATGATATGTAGATTTTTGTGTCGAATGATGATATGGAGAATGATGTGTAGAATGATGTGTAGAATGATGTGCAGAATGATGTGTAGAATGTTATGTAGAATGATGTGTATAATGATGTGAAGAATAACGTGTCGAATGACGTGTAGTATGATGTGTAGAATGATGTGTAGAATGATGTGTAAAATGATGTGCAGACTGATGTGTAGAATGATGTGTAGAATGATGTGTAGAATTATGTGTAGAATGATGATGTGTGGAATGATGATATGGAGAAGGATGTGTAGAATGAAGATGGGTAGAATGATGTGTAGAATGATGTGTTTAATGATATGTAAAATGATGTGTATAATTATGTGTGGAATAATGTGTAGAATGATGTGTAGTATGATGTGTAGAATGATGTGTAGAATGATGTGTCGAATGATGTGCAGACTGATGTGCAGAATGATGTGTAGAATGATGTGTAGAATGATGTGTAGTATGAAATTCAGACTGATGTGTAGAGTGATGTGCAGAATGTTGTGTAGATTGAAGTGTAGAATGATGTGTAGATTGGTGTGTAGAATGATGTATATAATGATGTGTAGAATGATGATGTGTGGAATGATGATGTGTCGAATGATGATGTGGAGAAAAATGTGTAGAATGATGTGTAGTATGATGTGTAGAATGATGTTTAGTATGATGTTCAGACTGATGTGTAGAGTGATATGGAGAATGAGGTGTAGAATGATGTGTAGAATGACGTGCATAATGATGAGCAGAATGATGTGTAGAATGGTGTGTAGTATGATGTTCAGACTGATGTGTGGAGTGATGTGCAGAACGATGTGTAGAATGATGTGTAGAATGATGTGTAGAATTACATGCAGAATGATGAGCAGAACGACATGCAGAATGATAGCAGAATGATGTGCAGAATGGTGTGTAGAATGATGTTCAGAATGAAGTGTAGGATGTTGTGTAGAATGACGTGTAGAATGATGTGTAGAATGTTGTGCAGATTGATGTGTAGAATGATGTGTAGAATGATGTGTAGTATGATGTTCAGACGGATGTGTAGAGTGATGTGTCGAATGTAGTGTAGAATGATGTGAAGAATGATGTGTAGAATGACGTGTAGAATTATGTGTAGAATGATGAGCAGAATGATGTTTAGAATGATGTGTAGAACGATGTGCAGAATAATGTGTAGAATGAATGATCTGTAGAATGATGTGTACAATGATGATGTGTAGAATGATGTATAGAATGATCTGTAGATTGATTTATACAATGTTGTGTAGAGTGATGTGTAGAATGATGAGTAAAATGATTTGCAGAATGATGTGTAGAATGATGTGTAGAATGATGTGTAGAATGATGTGCAGAATGATGTGTAGAATGATGTGCAGAATGTTGTGAAGAATTACGTGCAGAATGATGACTAGAATGACGTGCAGAATGATGTGCAGAATGATGTGCAGAATGATGTGTCGAATGATGTGCAGAATGAAGTGTAGGATGATGTGTAGAATGACGTGCAGAATGATGAGTAGAATGCTGTGCAGATTGGTGCGTAGAATGATGTGTAGAATTATGATGTGTGGAATGATGATGTGTAGAATGATGTTGTGGAGAATGATGTATCGAATGATGATGTGCAGAATAATGGGCAGAATGATGTGCAGAATGATGCGCATAATGATGTTTCGAATGATGTGTGGAATGGTGTGTAGAATGATGTGTAAAATGATGTGTGGAATGGTGTGTAGAATGATGTCTAGAATGATGTGTAGAATGATGTGTAGAATGATATGTAGTATGATTTTCAGACTGATGTGTAGAATAATGTGTAGAATGATGTGCAGATTGATGTGTATAATGATGTGTAGAATGATATGTAGAATGATGTGTAAAAGTACGTGCAGAATAGTGTAGAATAACGTGTAGAATGATGTGTGGAATGATGTGCAGACTGATGTGTAGAATGATGTGCAGAATGATGTGTGGAATGACGTGTAGAATGATGTGTAGAATGTTGTGCAGAATGATGTGTAGAATGATGTGCAGAATGAAGTGTAGGATGATATGTAGAACGACGTGCATAATGATGAGCAGAATGATGTGTAGAATGGTGTGGAGTATGTTGTTCAGAATGATGTGTGGAGTGATGTGCAGAACGATGTGTAGAATGATGTGTAGAATGATGTGTAGAATTACTTGCAGAATGATGAGTAGAACGACATGCAAAATGATGAGCAGAATGATGTGCAGAATGTTGTGTAGAATGATGTGCAGAATGAAGTGTAGGATGATGTGTAGAATGACGTGTAGAATGATGAGTAGAATGTTGTGCAGATTGATGTGTCGAATGATCTGTAGAATGATGTGTATTATGATGTTCAGACTGATGTGTAGAGTGATGTGTAGAATGTTTTGTTGAATGATGTGAAGAATGATGTGTAGAATGACGTGTAGAATTATATGTAGAATGATATGTAGAATGATGTTTAGAATGATGTGCAGAACGATGTGCAGAATAATGTGTAGAATGAATGATCTGTAGAATGATGTGTACAATGATGATGTGTGGAATGATGAAGTGTCGAATGATGATGTGAAGAAAGATGTGTAGAATGAAGATGTGTAGCATGATGTGTAGAATGATGTGTCGAATGATGTGCAGATTGATGTGTAGAATGATGTGTAGATTGATGTGTGGAATGTTGCGTAGAATAATGTGAAGAATGATGTGTAGAATGATGTGTAGAATGACGTGTAGAATGATGTGCAGAATGATGTGTAGAATGATATGCAGAATGTTGTGTAGATTGATGTGAAGAATGATGTGTAGAATGATGTGTAGACTGATGTTTAGAATGACGTGTAGAATGATGTGTAGAATGATGTGTAGAATGATGTGTAGAATGATGTGTAGAATGATGTGTAGATTTATGTGTAGAATGATGATGTGTAGAATGATGATATGGAGAATGATGTGCAGAATGATGTGTGTAATGATGTGAAGAATAATGTGTGGAATGACGTGTAGTATGATGTGTAGAATGATGTGTAGAATGATGTGTAAAATGATGTGCAGGCTGATGTGTAGAATGATGTGTAGAATGATGTGTAGAATGAATGATGTGTAGAATGATGTGTAGAATGAAGTGTAGAATGATGATGTGTAGAATGATGTGTAGAATGATATGTAAATTGATTTGTAGAATGATGTGTAGAGTGAATGATCTGTAGAATGATGTGTACAATGATGATGTGTAGAATGATGTGTAGAATGATATGTAAATTGATTTGTAGAATGATGTGTAGTGTGATGTGTAGAATGATGTGTAGAATGATGTGCAGAATGATGTGTCGTATATTGTTCAGACTGATGTGTAGAGTGATATGGACAATGATGTGTAGAATGATGTGTAGAATGACGTGTAGAATTACGTGTAGAATGATGTGTAGAATGACGTGCAGAATGATGTGTAGAATGTTGTGTAGAATGATGTGTAGTATATTGTTCAGACTGATGTGGAGAGTGATGTGCAGAATGATGTGTAGAATGATGTGTAGAATGATGTGTAGAATTACGTGCAGAATGATGAGTAGAATGACGTGCAGAATGATGTGCAGAATGATGTGCAGAATGATGTGTCGAATGTTGTGCAGAATGAAGTGTAGGATGATGTGTAGAATGACGTGCAGAATGATGAGTAGAATGCTGTGCAGATTGGTGTGTATAATGATGTGTAGAATTATGATGTGTGGAATGATGATGTGTAGAATGATGATGTGGAGAATGATGTATCGAATGATGATGTGCAGAATGCTGGGTAGAATGATGTGCAGAATGATGCGCATAATGATGTTTCGAATGATGTGTGGAATGTTGTGTAGAATGATGCGTAGAATGATGTGTAGAATGATATGTAGTATGATTTTCAGACTGATGTGTTGAATAATTTGTCGAATGATGTGCAGATTGATGTGTATAAAGATGTGTAGAATGATATGTAGAATGATGTGTAAAAGTACGTGCAGAATGTAGTGTAGAATAACGTGTAGAATGATGTGTGGAATGATGTGCAGACTGATGTGTAGAATGATGTGCAGAATGATGTGTGGAATGACGTGCAGAATGATGTGTAGAATGTTGTGTAGAATGGTGTGTAGTATGATGTTCAGACTGATGTGTGGAGTGATGTGTAGAATGATGTGTAGAATTACTTGCAGAATGATGAGTGGAACGACATGCAGAATGATGAGCAGAATGATGTGCAGAATGTTGTGTAGAATGATGTGCAGAATGAAGTGTAGGATGATGTGTAGAATGACGTGTAGAATGATGAGTAGAATGTTGTGCAGATTGATGTGTAGAATGATCTGTAGAATGATGTGTAGTATGATGTTCAGACTGATGTGTAGAGTGATGTGTAGAATGTTGTGTAGAAAGATGTGAAGAATGATGTGTCGAATGACGTGTAGAATTATGTGTAGAATGATATGTAGAATGATGTTTAGAATGATGTGTAGAACGATGTGCAGAATAATGTGTGGAATGAATGATCTGTAGAATGATGTGTACAATGATGATGTGTAGAATGATGTATACAATGATATGTAGATTGATTTGCAGAATGATGTGTAGAGTGATGTGTAGAATGATGTGTAGAATGATGTGCAGAATGATGTGTAGAATGATGTGTAGAATGATGTGTAGAATGATGTGCAGATTGATGTGTAGAATGATGTGTAGATTGATGTGTAGAATGATGTTTAGAATGATGTGTAGAATGATGATGTGTAGAATGACGTGTATATTGACGTGTAGAATGATATGTAGAATGACGGTAGATTGATGTGTAGAATGATGTGTAGAATGATGTGTGGAATGTTGTGTAGAATGATGTGAAGAATGATGTGTAGAATGACGTGTAGAATGACGTGTAGAATGTTGTGCAGAATGATGCGTAGAATGATGTGTGGAATGGTGTGTAGAATGACGTGTAGAATGACGTGTAGAATGATGTGCAGAATGATGTGTAGAATGATGTGCAGAATGTTGTTTAGATTGATGTGTAGAATGATGTGTAGATTGATGTGTAGAATGATGTGTAGAATGATGTGCAGAATGATGATGTGTGGAATGATGATGTGTCGAATGATGATGTGGTGAATGATGTGCAGAATGATGTGTAGACTGATGTTTAGAATGACGTGTAGAATGATGTGTAGAATGATGTGTAGAATGATGTGTAGAATGATGTGTAGATTTATGTGTAGAATGATGATGTGTAGAATGATGATATGGAGAATGATGTGTATAATGATGTGAAGAATAATGTGTAGAATGATGTCTAGTATGATGTGTAGAATGATGTGTAGAATGATGTGTAGAATGATGTGTAGAATGCATGATGTGTAGAATGATGTGTAGAATGATGTATAGAATGATGATGTGTAGAATGATGTGTAGAATGATATGTAAATTGATTTGTAGAATGATGTGTAGAGTGAATGATCTGTAGAATGATGTGTACAACGATGATGTGTAGATTGAAGTGTAGAATGATATGTAAATTGATTTGTAGAATGATGTGTAGTGTGATGTGTAGAATGATGTGTAGAATGATGTGCAGAATGATGTGTAGAATGATTTGTGGAATGACGTGTAGAATGATGTGCAGAATGATGATGTGTGCAATGATGATGTGTCGAAAGATGATGTGGAGAATGATGTGTAGAATGAAGATGTGTAGAATGATGTGTAGAATGATGTGTAGAATGATGTGCAGACTGATGTGAAGAATGATGTGTACAATGATGTGTAGAATGAAGATGTGTAGAATGAGGTGTAGAATGAAGTGTACAATGATGTGTAGAATGATGATGTGTAGAATGATGATAGGGAGAATGATGTGTAGAATGATGTGTAGAATGATATGTAAAATGATGTGTATAATTATGTGTAGAATAATGTGTATAATTATGTGTAGAATGATGTGTAAAATGACGTGTAGAATTACGTGTAGAATGATGTGTAGAATGACGTGCAGAATGATGTGCAGAATGTTGTGCAGAACGATGTGTAGTATATTGTTCAGACTGATGTGGAGAATGATGTGCAGAATGATGTGTAGAATGATGTGTAGAATGATGTGTAGAATTACGTGCAGAATGATGAGTAGAATGACGTGCAGAATGATGCGCAGAATGATATGCAGATTGATGTGTCGAATGATGTGCAGAATGAAGTGTAGGATGATGTGTAGAATGACGTGCAGAATGATGAGTAGAAAGCTGTGCAGATTGGTGTGTAGAATGATGTGTATAATTATGATGTGTGCAATGATGATGTGTAGAATGATGATGTGGAGAATGATGTATAGAATGATGATGTGCAGGATGATGGGTAGAATGATGTGCAGAATAATGCGCATAATGATGTTTCGAATGATGTGTGGAATGGTGTGTAGAATGATGTGTAGAATGATGTGTGGAATGGTGTGCAGAATGATGTGTAGAATGACGTGTAGAATGATGTGTAGGATGATATGTAGTATGATTTTCAGACTGATGTGTATAATGATGTGTAGAATGATATGTAGAATGATGTGTAAAATTACGTGCAGAACGTAGTGAAGAATAACATGTAGAATGATGTGTGGAATGATGTGCAGACTGAGGTGTAGAGTGAATGATCTGTAGAATGATGTGTACAATGATGATGTGTAGATTGAAGTGTAGAATGATATGTAAATTGATTTGTAGAATGATGTGTAGAATGATGTGCAGAATGATGTGTAGAATTATTTGTAGAATGACGTGTAGAATGATGTGCAGAATGATGATGTGTGCAATGATGATGTGTCGAAAGATGATGTGGAGAATGATGTGTAGAATGAAGATGTGCAGAATGATGTGTAGAATGATGTGTAGAATGATGTGCAGACTGATGTGAAGAATGATGTGTATAATGATGTGTAGAATGAAGATGTGTAGAATGAGGTGTAGAATGAAGTGTACAATGATGTGTAGAATGATGATGTGTAGAATGATGATAGGGAGAATGACGTGTAGAATGATGTGTAGAATGATATGTAAAATGATGTGTACAATTATGTGTAGAATAATGTGTAGAATGATGTGTAGTATGATGTGTAGAATGATGTGTAGAATAATGTGTCGAATGATGTGCAGACTGATGTGTAGAATGATGTGTAGAATGATGTGTAGAATGATGTGTCGTATGAAATTCAGACTGATGTGTAGAGTGATATGGAGAATGAGGTGTAGAATGATGTGTAAAATGACGTGTAGAATTACGTGTAGAATGATGTGTAGAATGACGTGCAGAATGATGTGCAGAATGTTGTGCAGAACGATGTGTAGTATATATTGTTCAGACTGATGTGGAGAATGATGTGCAGAATGATGTGTAGAATGATGTGTAGAATGATGTGTAGAATTACGTGCAGAATGATGAGTAGAATGACGTGCAGAATGATGCGCAGAATGATATGCAGATTGATGTGTCGAATGATGTGCAGAATGAAGTGTAGGATGATGTGTAGAATGACGTGCAGAATGATGAGTAGAAAGCTGTGCAGATTGGTGTGCAGAATGATGTGTATAATTATGATGTGTGCAATGATGATGTGTAGACTGATGATGTGGAGAATGATGTATAGAATGATGATGTGCAGGATGATGGGTAGAATGATGTGCAGAATAATGCGCATAATGATGTTTCGAATGATGTGTGGAATGGTGTGTAGAATGATGTGTAGAATGATGTGTGGAATTGTTTGCAGAATGATGTGTAGAATGACGTGTAGAATGATGTGTCGAATGTTGTGTAGAGTGTAGTAGAATGATGTGTAGAATGATGTGTGGAATGATGTGCAGAATGATATGTAGAATGATGTGCAGAATGAAGTTTAGGATGATGTGTAGAATGACGTGTAGAATGATGAGTAGAATGATGTGTAGAATTATGATGTGTGGAATGATGATGTACTGAATGATGATGTGGAGAATGATGTGTAGAATGATGATGTGCAGAATGATGCGTAGAATGAGGTTCAGAATGATGCGCAGAATGATGTTTCGAATGATGTGTGGAATGGTGTGTAGAATGATGTGTAGAATGATGTGTGGAATGGTGTGTGGAATGATGTGTAGAATGATATGTAGAATGATGTGTAGAAGGATGTGTAGAATGATGTGTATAACGATGTGTAGAATGATATGTAGAATGATGTGTAAAATTACGTGTAGAATGAAATTTAGAATGGCGTTTAGAATGATGTGTAGAATGATGTGCAGACTGATGTGTAGAATGATGTGTAGAATGATGATGTGCAGAATGATGCGTAGAATGAGGTTCAGAATGATGCGCAGAATGATGTTTCGAATGATGTGTGGAATGGTGTGTAGAATGATGTGTAGAATGATGTGTGGAATGGTGTGTGGAATGATGTGTAGAATGATGTGTAGAATGATGTGTAGAATGATGTGTAGAATGATGTGTATAATGATGTGTAGAATGATATGTAGAATGATGTGTAAAATTACGTGTAGAATGAAATTTAGAATGGCGTGTAGAATGATGTGTAGAATGATGTGCAGACTGATGTGTAGAATGATTTGTAGAATGATGTGTAGAATGATGTGTAGAATGATGTGCACAATGATATGTACGATGATGATTTGTAGAATGATGTGTAGAATGTTGTGTAGAACGATGTGCAGAATGATGTGTAGAATGATGCGTAGAATGAATGATGTGAAGAATGATGTGTAGAATGATGATGTCTGGAATGATGTGTAAAATGATGTTTAGAAAAATGTGGAGAATGATTTGTAGAATGAAGTCTAGAATGATGTGTAGAATTATGTGCACAATGATATCTACAAAGATGATGTGTAGAACGATGTGTAGAATGTTGTGTAGAACGATGTGCAGAATGGTGTGTAGAATGATGCGTAGCATGAATCATGTGAAGAATGATGTGTAGAATGATGATGTCTGGAATGATGTGTAGAATGATGTGTAGAATTATGTGCAGAATGATGTGCAGAATGAGGAGCAGATTGATGTGTAGAATGATGTATAGAATGATGTGTATAATAATGTGTACAATGATGGGCTGAATGAATGATGTGTAGAATTATTTGTACTATGATGGGTAGAATGAATGATGTGTAGAATGACGTGTCGAATTATGTGTAGAATGATGTGTAGAATGATATTTCGAATGATGTGCAGAATGATGTGTAGAATGATGTGAAGATTGATGTGTAGAATGATGATGTGTAGAATGATGATCTGGAGAATGATGTGTAGAATGATCTGTAGAATGATGTGCAGAATGACGTGTAGAATGATGTGCAGAATGATGTGTAGAATGATGTGCAGGCTGATGTGTAGAATGATGTGTAGAATGATGTGTAGAATGATGTCTAGAATGCTGTGTAGAATTACGTGTAAAATGATGAGTAGAATGATGTGCAGAATGATGTCTAGAATGCTGTGTAGAATTACGTGTAAAATGATGAGTAGAATGATGTGCAGAATGATGTGTAGAATGATGAACAGAATTATGTGTAGAATGACGTGTTGAATGATCAGTAGAATGTTGTGTGAATTGATGTGTAGAATGATGTGTAGAATGATGATGTGTGGAATGATGATGTGTAGAATGATGATGTGGAGAATGAATTGTAAAATGATGATGCGCAGAATGATGTGTAGAATGATCTGTGGAATGATGTGTCGAATGAAGTGCAGAATGATGTGTAGAATGATGATGTGTAGAATGATGTGTAGAATGACGTGTAGAATAATGTGTAGAAAGATGTGTAGAATGATGTGTAGAATGTTGTGTAGAACGATGTGCAGAATGATGTGTAGAATGATGCGTAGCATGAATCATGTGAAGAATCATGTGTGGAATGATGATGTCTGGAATGATGTGTAGAATGATGTGTAGAATTATGTGCAGAATGATGTGCAGAATGATGAGCAGAATGATGTGTAGAATGATGTATAGAATGATGTGTAGAATGATGTGTATAAGGATGGGCGGAATTAATGATGTGTAGAATGATTTGTACTATGATGGGTTGAATGAATGATGTGTAGAATGACGTGTCGAATTATGTGTAGAATGATGTGTAGAATGATGTTTAGAATGATGTGTAGAATGATGTGAAGAATGATGTGTAGAATGATGTGTAGATTGATGTGTAGAATGATGATGGGAAGAATGATGATCTGGAGAATGATGTGTAGAATGATGTGTAGAATGATGTGCAGAATGAAGTGCAGGCTGATGTGTAGAATGATGTGTAGAATGATGTGTAGAATGATGTGTAGTATGATGTTCAGACTGATGTGTAGAGTGATGTGTAGAACGCTGTTTAGAATGATGTGTAGAATGCTGTGTAGAATTACGTGTAAAATGATGAGTAGAATGATGTGCAGAATGATGTGTAGAATGACGTGTAGAATGATGAGTAGAATGTTGTGTGAATTGATGTGTGGAATGATGTGTAGAATGATGATGTATGGAATGATGCTGTGTAGAATGATGATGTGGAGAATGATGTGTAATGTGATGATGTGCAGAATGATGTGTAGAGTGATGTACAGTATGATGAGCAGCATGATGTGTAGAATGATCTCTGGAATGATGTGTAGAATGATGTGTAGAATGATGTGTAGAATGATGTGCAGAATGATGTGTAGAATGATGTGCAGAATGACGGGTAGAATTATGTGCAGAAAGATGTGTAGAATGATGTGCAGAAGAATGTGTAGATTGATGTGTAGAATGATGTGTAGATTGATGGGTAGAATAATATGTAGAATGATGTGTCGAATGATGATGTGTGGAATGATGATGTGTCTAATGATGATGCGGAGAATGATGTGTAGAATGATGATGTGTAGAATGATGTGTAGAATGATGTGCAGACTGACGTGTACAATGATGTTTAGAATGATGTGTAGAATGATGTGTAGAATGATGTGCAGACTGATGTGTAGAATGATTTGTAGAATGATGTGTAGAATGATGTGTAGAATGATGTGCACAATGATATGTACGATGATGATTTGTAGAATGATGTGTAGAATGTTGTGTAGAACGATGTGCAGAATGATGTGCAGAATGATGCGTAGAATGAATGATGTGAAGAATGATGTGTAGAATGATGATGTCTGGAATGATGTGTAAAATGATGTGTAGAAAAATGTGGAGAATGATGTGTAGAATTAAGTCTAGAATGATGTGTAGAATTATGTGCACAATGATATCTACAAAGATGATGTGTAGAACGATGTGTAGAATGTTGTGTAGAACGATGTGCAGAATGGTGTGTAGAATGATGCGTAGCATGAATCATGTGAAGAATGATGTGTAGAATGATGATGTCTGGAATGATGTGTAGAATGATGTGTAGAATTATGTGCAGAATGATGTGCAGAATGAGGAGCAGATTGATGTGTAGAATGATGTATAGAATGATGTGTAGAATGATGTGTACAATGATGGGCAGAATGAATGATGTGTAGAATTATTTGTACTATGATGGGTAGAATGAATGATGTGTAGAATGACGTGTCGAATTATGTGTAGAATGATGTGTAGAATGATATTTCGAATGATGTGCAGAATGATGTGTAGAATGATGTGAAGATTGATGTGTAGAATTATGATGTGTAGAATGATGATCTGGAGAATGATGTGTAGAATGATCTGTAGAATGATGTGCAGAATGATGTGTAGAATGATGTGTAGAATGATGTGTAGAATGATGTGCAGGCTGATGTGTAGAATGATGTGTAGAATGATGTGTAGAATGATGTGTAGTATGATGTTCAGACTGATGTGTAGAGTGATGTGTAGAACGATGTGTAGAATGATGTCTAGAATGCTGTGTAGAATTACGTGTAAAATGATGAGTAGAATGATGTGCAGAATGATGTGTAGAATGATGAACAGAATTATGTGTAGAATGACGTGTTGAATGATCAGTAGAATGTTGTGTGAATTGATGTGTAGAATGATGTGTAGAATGAAGATGTGTGGAATGATGATGTGTAGAATGATGACGTGGAGAATGAAGTGTAAAATGATGATGCGCAGAATGATGTGTAGAATGATCTGTGGAATGATGTGTCGAATGAAGTGCAGAATGATGTGTAGAATGATGATGTATAGAATGATGTGTAGAATGATGTGTATAAGGATGGGCGGAATGAATGATGTGTAGAATGATTTGTACTATGATGGGTTGAATGAATGATGTGTAGAATGACGTGTCGAATTATGTGTAGAATGATGTGTAGAATGATGTTTAGAATGATGTGTAGAATGATGTGAAGAATGATGTGTAGAATGATGTGTAGATTGATGCGTAGAATGATGATGGGAAGAATGATGATCTGGAGAATGATGTGTAGAATGATGTGTAGAATGATGTGCAGAATGAAGTGCAGGCTGATGTGTAGAATGATGTGTAGAATGATGTGTAGAATGATGTGTAGTATGATGTTCAGACTGATGTGTAGAGTGATGTGTAGAACGATGTTTAGAATGATGTGTAGAATGCTGTATAGAATTACGTGTAAAATGATGAGTAGAATGATGTGCAGAATGATGTGTAGAATGATGTGTAGAATGATGAGTAGAATGTTGTGTGAATTGATGTGTGGAATGATGTGTAGAATGATGATGTATGGAATGATGCTGTGTAGAATGATGATGTGGAGAATGATGTGTAATGTGATGATGTGCAGAATGATGTGCAGAGTGATGTACAGTATGATGAGCAGAATGATGTGTAGAATGATCTCTGGAATGATGTGTAGAATGATGTGTAGAATGATGTGTAGAATGATGTGCAGAATGATGTGTAGAATGATGTGCAGAATGACCGGTAGAATTATGTGCAGAATGATGTGTAGAATGAAGTGCAGAAGAATGTGTAGATTGATGTGTAGAATGATGTGTAGATTGATGGGTAGAATAATATGCAGAATGATGTGTCGAATGATGATGTGTGGAATGATGATGTGTCTAATGATGATGCGGAGAATGATGTGTAGAATGATGATGTGTAGAATGTTGTGCAGAATGATGTGCAGACTGACGTGTACAATGATGTTTAGAATGATGTGTAGAATGATGTGTAGAATGATGTGTAGATTGATGTGTAGAATGATGATTTGTAGAATGATGTGCAGAATGATATGTAGAATGACATGTAGTATGATGTTCAGACTGATGTGTAGAGTAATGTGTACAATTATGTGTGGAATGATGTGTAGAATGATGTCTAGATTGATGTGTAGAATGATGATTTGTAGAATGATGTGTAGAATGATTTGTAGAATGATGTGTAGAATGATGTGCGGACTGATGTGTAGAATGATGTGCAGAATGATGTGTAGAATGACATGTAGTATGATGTTCAGACTGATGTGTAGAGTAATGTGTACAATTATGTGTAGAATGATGTGTAGAATGATGTGTAGAATTACGTGAAGAATGATGTGTAGAATGAGGTGCAGAATGATGTGTAGAATGAAGTCTAGAATGATGTGTAGAATGATGTGCAGACTGATGTGAAGACTGATGTCTAGAATGATGTTTAGAATGACGTGTAGTATGATGTTCAGACAGATGTATAGAGTGATGTGTAGAATGATGTGTAGAATGAAGTCTAGAATGATGTGTAGAATTGTGTGCACAATGATATCTGCAAAGATGATGTGTAGAACGATGTGTAGAATGTTGTGTAGAACGATGTGCAGAATGGTGTGTAGAATGATGTGTAGAATGATGTGCAGGCTGATGTGTAGAATGATGTGTAGAATGATGTGTAGAATGATGATGTCTGGAATGATGTGTAGAATGACGTGTAGAATTATGTGCAGAATGATGTGCAGAATGAGGAGCAGATTGATGTGTAGAATGATGTATAGAATGATGTGTAGAATAATGTGTACAATGATGGGCAGAATGAATGATGTGTAGAATTATTTGTACTATGATGGGTAGAATGAATGATGTGTAGAATGACGTGTCGAATTATGTGTAGAATGATGTGTAGAATGATATTTCGAATGATGTGCAGAATGATGTGTAGAATGATGTGAAGATTGATGTGTAGAATGATGATGTGTAGAATGATGATCTGGAGAATGATGTGTAGAATGATCTGTAGAATGATGTGCAGAATGATGTGTAGAATGATGTGTAGAATGATGTGTAGAATGATGTGCAGGCTGATATGTAGAATGATGTGTAGAATGATGTGTAGAATGATGTCTAGAATGCTGTGTAGAATTACGAGTAAAATGATGAGTAGAATGATGTGCAGAATGATGTCTAGAATGCTGTGTAGAATTACGTGTAAAATGATGAGTAGAATGATGTGCAGAATGATGTGTAGAATGATGAACAGAATTATGTGTAGAATGACGTGTTGAATGATCAGTAGAATGTTGTGTGAATTGATGTGTAGAATGATGTGTAGAATGATGATGTGTGGAATGATGATGTGTAGAATGATGATGTGGAGAATGAAGTGTAAAATGATGATGCGCAGAATGATGTGTAGAATGATCTGTGGAATGATGTGTCGAATGAAGTGCAGAATGATGTGTAGAATGATGATGTGTAGAATGATGTGTAGAATGACGTGTAGAATAATGTGTAGAAAGATGTGTAGAATGATGTGTAGAATGTTGTGTAGAACGATGTGCAGAATGATGTGTAGAATGATGCGTAGCATGAATCATGTGAAGAATCATGTGTGGAATGATGATGTCTGGAATGATGTGTAGAATGATTTGTAGAATTATGTGCAGAATGATGTGCAGAATGATGAGCATAATGATGTGTAGAATGATGTATAGAATGATGTGTAGAATGATGTGTATAAGGATGGGCGGAATGAATGATGTGTAGAATGATATGTACTGTGATGGGTTGAATGAATGATGTGTAGAATGACGTGTCGAATTATGTGTAGAATGATGTGTAGAATGATGTGTAGAATGATGTGCAGAATGAAGTGCAGGCTGATGTGTAGAATGATGTGTAGAATGATGTGTAGAATGATGTGTAGTATGATGTTCAGAGTGATGTGTAGAGTGATGTGTAGAACGCTGTTTAGAATGATGTGTAGAATGCTGTGTAGAATTACGTGTAAAATGATGAGTAGAATGATGTGCAGAATGATGTGTAGAATGACGTGTAGAATGATGAGTAGAATGTTGTGTGAATTGATGTGTGGAATGATGTGTAGAATGATGATGTATGGAATGATGCTGTGTAGAATGATGATGTGGAGAATGATGTGTAATGTGATGATGTGCAGAATGATGTGTAGAGTGATGTACAGTATGATGAGCAGAATGATGTGTAGAATGATCTCTGGAATGATGTGTAGAATGATGTGTAGAATGATGTGTAGAATGATGTGCAGAATGATGTGTAGAATGATGTGCAGAATGACGGGTAGAATTATGTGCAGAATGATGTGTAGAATGATGTGCAGAAGAATGTGTAGATTGATGTGTAGAATGATGTGTAGATTGATGGGTAGAATAATATGTAGAATGATGTGTCGAATGATGATGTGTGGAATGATGATGTGTCTAATGATGATGCGGAGAATGATGTGTAGAATGATGATGTGTAGAATGATGTGTAGAATGATGTGCAGACTGACGTGTACAATGATGTTTAGAATGATGTGTAGAATGATGTGTAGAATGATGTGTAGATTGATGTGTAGAATGATGATTTGTAGAATGATGTGTAGAATGATGATGTGCAGAATGATGCGTAGAATGAGGTTCAGAATGATGCGCAGAATGATGTTTCGAATGATGTGTGGAATGGTGTGTAGAATGATGTGTAGAATGATGTGTGGAATGGTGTGTGGAATGAAGTGTAGAATGATGTGTAGAATGATGTGTAGAATGATGTGTATAATGATGTGTAGAATGATGTGTATAATGATGTGTAGAATGATATGTAGAATGATGTGTAAAATTACGTGTAGAATGAAATTTAGAATGGCGTGTAGAATGATGTGTAGAATGATGTGCAGACTGATGTGTAGAATGATTTGTAGAATGATGTGTAGAATGATGTGTAGAATGATGTGCACAATGATATGTACGATGATGATTTGTAGAATGATGTGTAGAATGTTGTGTAGAACGATGTGCAGAATGATGTGTAGAATGATGCGTAGAATGAATGATGTGAAGAATGATGTGTAGAATGATGATGTCTGGAATGATGTGTAAAATGATGTGTAGAAAAATGTGGAGAATGATGTGTAGAATGAAGTCTAGAATGATGTGTAGAATTATGTGCACAATGATATCTACAAAGATGATGTGTAGAACGATGTGTAGAATGTTGTGTAGAACGATGTGCAGAATGGTGTGTAGAATGATGCGTAGCATGAATCATGTGAAGAATGATGTGTAGAATGATGATGTCTGGAATGATGTGTAGAATGATGTGTAGAATTATGTGCAGAATGATGTGCAGAATGAGGAGCAGATTGATGTGTAGAATGATGTATAGAATGATGTGTAGAATGATGTGTACAATGATGGGCAGAATGAATGATGTGTAGAATTATTTGTACTATGATGGGTAGAATGAATGATGTGTAGAATGACGTGTCGAATTATGTGTAGAATGATGTGTAGAATGATATTTCGAATGATGTGCAGAATGATGTGTAGAATGATGTGAAGATTGATGTGTAGAATGATGATGTGTAGAATGATGATCTGGAGAATGATGTGTAGAATGATCTGTAGAATGATGTGCAGAATGATGTGTAGAATGATGTGTAGAATGATGTGTAGAATGATGTGCAGGCTGATGTGTAGAATGATGTGTAGAATGATTTGTAGAATGATGTGTAGTATGATGTTCAGACTGATGTGTAGAGTGATGTGTAGAACGATGTGTAGAATGATGTCTAGAATGCTGTGTAGAATTACGTGTAAAATGATGAGTAGAATGATGTGCAGAATGATGTGTAGAATGATGAACAGAATTATGTGTAGAATGACGTGTTGAATGATCAGTAGAATGTTGTGTGAATTGATGTGTAGAATGATGTGTAGAATGATGATGTGTGGAATGATGATGTGTAGAATGATGATGTGGAGAATGAAGTGTAAAATGATGATGCGCTGAATGATGTGTGGAATGACCTGTGGAATGATGTGTCGAATGAAGTGCAGAATGATGTGTAGAATGATGATGTATAGAATGATGTGTAGAATGATGTGTATAAGGATGGGCGGAATGAATGATGTGTAGAATGATTTGTACTATGATGGGTTGAATGAATGATGTGTAGAATGACGTGTATAATTATGTGTAGAATGATGTGTAGAATGATGTTTAGAATGATGTGTAGAATGATGTGAAGAATGATGTGTAGAATGATGTGTAGATTGATGTGTAGAATGATGATGGGAAGAATGATGATCTGGAGAATGATGTGTAGAATGATGTGTAGAATGATGTGCAGAATGAAGTGCAGGCTGATGTGTAGAATGATGTGTAGAATGATGTGTAGAATGATGTGTAGTATGATGTTCAGACTGATGTGTAGAGTGATGTGTAGAACGATGTTTAGAATGATGTGTAGAATGCTGTGTAGAATTACGTGTAAAATGATGAGTAGAATGATGTGCAGAATGATGTGTAGAATGACGTGTAGAATGATGAGTAGAATGTTGTGTGAATTGATGTGTGGAATGATGTGTAGAATGATGATGTATGGAATGATGCTGTGTAGAATGATGATGTGGAGAATGATGTGTAATGTGATGATGTGCAGAATGATGTGTAGAGTGATGTACAGTATGATGAGCAGAATGATGTGTAGAATGATCTCTGGAATGATGTGTAGAATGATGTGTAGAATGATGTGTAGAATGATGTGCATAATGATGTGTAGAATGATGTGCAGAATGACCGGTAGAATTATGTGCAGAATGATGTGTAGAATGATGTGCAGAAGAATGTGTAGATTGATGTGTAGAATGATGTGTAGATTGATGGGTAGAATAATATGTAGAATGATGTGTCGAATGATGATGTGTGGAATGATGATGTGTCTAATGATGATGCGGAGAATGATGTGTAGAATGATGATGTGTAGAATGATGTGTAGAATGATGTGCAGACTGACGTTTACAATGATGTTTAGAATGATGTGTAGAATGATGTGTAGAATGATGTGTAGATTGATGTGTAGAATGATGATTTGTAGAATGATGTGTAGAATGATGTGTAGAATGATGTGTAGAATGATGTGCGGACTGATGTGTAGAATGATGTGCAGAATGATATGTAGAATGACATGTAGTATGATGTTCAGACTGATGTGTAGAGTAATGTGTACAATTATGTGTAGAATGATGTGTAGAATGATGTCTAGATTGATGTGTAGAATGATGATTTGTAGAATGATGTGTAGAATGATTTGTAGAATGATGTTTAGAATGATGTGCGGACTGATGTGTAGAATGATGTGCAGAATGATGTGTAGAATGACATGTAGTATGATGTTCAGACTGATGTGTAGAGTAATGTGTGCAAATATGTGTAGAATGATGTGTAGAATGATGTGTAGAATTACGTGAAGAATGATGTGTAGAATGAGGTGCAGAATGATGTGTAGAATGAAGTCTAGAATGATGTGTAGAATGATGTGCAGACTGATGTGAAGACTGATGTCTAGAATGATGTTTAGAATGAGTGTAGTATGATGTTCAGATAGATGTATAGAGTGATGTGTAGAATGATGTGTAGAATGATGTGTTCAATGATGTGTAGAATTACGTGTAGAATGATGAGTAGAATGATGTGCAGAATGACGTGCGGAATGATGTGCGGAATGATGTGTCGAATGATGTGCAGAATGCTGAGTAGAATGTTGTGTAGATTGATATGCAGAATGATGTGTAGGATGTTGTGTAGAATGAAGATGTGGAGAATGATGTGTAGAATGATGATGTGGAGAATGATGTTTAGAATGATGTGCAGAATGACGCGCAGAATGATGTGTCGAATGATGTGTAGAATGATGTGTAGAATTACGTGTAGAATGATGTGCTGAATGATGTGTAGAATGAAGTGTAGAATGATGTGCAGATTGATATGTAGAATGATGTTCAGACTGATGTGTAGAATGATCTGTAGAATGATGTGTAGAATGATGTGTAGAATGATGTGTAGAATGATGTGCAGAATGATATGTAGAATGAGGTGCAGAATGATGTGTAGAATGATGTGTAGAATTACGTGTAGAACGATGTGTAGAATGATGTGCAGAATGATGTGTAGAAATGATGTGTCTGATGTGTGGAATGATGTGCAGAATGATGTGTAGAATGTTGTGTAGAATGATGTTTAGAATGATGTGTAGAATGATGTGCAGAATGATGTGTAGAATGTTGTCTAGAATGATGTGCAGAATGATGTGCAGAATGATGTGTAGGATGTTATGAAGAATGATCTGTATAATAATGTGTAGAATAATGTGTAGAATGATGCGTCGTATGATGTGTAGAATGATGTGCAGAATGATGTGTAGAATGTTTTGTAGAATGATGTGTAGAATGATATGTAGAATGATATGTATAATGATGTGCAGAATAATGTGCAGAATGATGTGAAGAATAATGTGTAGAATGATGATGTCTGGAATGATGTGTAGAATGATGTGTAGAATTATGTGTAGTACAATGTGTAGAATGATGTGCAGAATAATTTGCAGAATGATGTATAGGGCGATGTGTAGAATGATGTGTAGAATGATGTGTACAATGATGTGTACAATTACGTGTAGAATGATGAGTAGAATGATGTGCAGAATGATGTGCAGAATGATGTGCAGAATGATGTGTCGAATGATGTGCAGAATGATGAGTAGAATGTTGTGTAGATTGATATGTAGAATGATGATGTGTGGATTAATGATGTGTAGAATGATGATCTGGAGAATGATGTGTAGAATGATCTGTAGAATGATGTGCAGAATGATGTGTAGAATGATGTGTAGAATGATGTGTAGAATGATGTGCAGGCTGATGTGTAGAATGATGTGTAGAATGATGTGTAGAATGATGTGTAGTATGATGTTCAGACTGATGTGTAGAGTGATGTGTAGAACGATGTGTAGAATGATGTCTAGAATGCTGTGTAGAATTACGTGTAAAATGATGAGTAGAATGATGTGCAGAATGATGTGTAGAATGATGAACAGAATTATGTGTAGAATGACGTGTTGAATGATCAGTAGAATGTTGTGTGAATTGATGTGTAGAATGATGTGTAGAATGATGATGTGTGGAATGATGATGTGTAGAATGATGATGTGGAGAATGAAGTGTAAAATGATGATGCGCAGAATGATGTGTAGAATGATCTGTGGAATGATGTGTCGAATGAAGTGCAGAATGATGTGTAGAATGATGATGTATAGAATGATGTGTAGAATGATGTGTATAAGGATGGGCGGAATGAATGATGTGTAGAATGATTTGTACTATGATGGGTTGAATGAATGATGTGTAGAATGACGTGTATAATTATGTGTAGAATGATGTGTAGAATGATGTTTAGAATGATGTGTAGAATGATGTGAAGAATGATGTGTAGAATGATGTGTAGATTGATGTGTAGAATGATGATGGGAAGAATGATGATCTGGAGAATGATGTGTAGAATGATGTGTAGAATGATGTGCAGAATGAAGTGCAGGCTGATGTGTAGAATGATGTGTAGAATGATGTGTAGAATGATGTGTAGTATGATGTTCAGACTGATGTGTAGAGTGATGTGTAGAACGATGTTTAGAATGATGTGTAGAATGCTGTGTAGAATTACGTGTAAAATGATGAGTAGAATGATGTGCAGAATGATGTGTAGAATGACGTGTAGAATGATGAGTAGAATGTTGTGTGAATTGATGTGTGGAATGATGTGTAGAATGATGATGTATGGAATGATGCTGTGTAGAATGATGATGTGGAGAATGATGTGTAATGTGATGATGTGCAGAATGATGTGTAGAGTGATGTACAGTATGATGAGCAGAATGATGTGTAGAATGATCTCTGGAATGATGTGTAGAATGATGTGTAGAATGATGTGTAGAATGATGTGCATAATGATGTGTAGAATGATGTGCAGAATGACCGGTAGAATTATGTGCAGAATGATGTGTAGAATGATGTGCAGAAGAATGTGTAGATTGATGTGTAGAATGATGTGTAGATTGATGGGTAGAATAATATGTAGAATGATGTGTCGAATGATGATGTGTGGAATGATGATGTGTCTAATGATGATGCGGAGAATGATGTGTAGAATGATGATGTGTAGAATGATGTGTAGAATGATGTGCAGACTGACGTTTACAATGATGTTTAGAATGATGTGTAGAATGATGTGTAGAATGATGTGTAGATTGATGTGTAGAATGATGATTTGTAGAATGATGTGTAGAATGATGTGTAGAATGATGTGTAGAATGATGTGCGGACTGATGTGTAGAATGATGTGCAGAATGATATGTAGAATGACATGTAGTATGATGTTCAGACTGATGTGTAGAGTAATGTGTACAAGTATGTGTAGAATGATGTGTAGAATGATGTCTAGATTGATGTGTAGAATGATGATTTGTAGAATGATGTGTAGAATGATTTGTAGAATGATGTGTAGAATGATGTGCGGACTGATGTGTAGAATGATGTGCAGAATGATGTGTAGAATGACATGTAGTATGATGTTCAGACTGATGTGTAGAGTAATGTGTACAAATATGTGTAGAATGATGTGTAGAATGATGTGTAGAATTACGTGAAGAATGATGTGTAGAATGAGGTGCAGAATGATGTGTAGAATGAAGTCTAGAATGATGTGTAGAATGATGTGCAGACTGATGTGAAGACTGATGTCTAGAATGATGTTTAGAATGAGTGTAGTATGATGTTCAGATAGATGTATAGAGTGATGTGTAGAATGATGTGTAGAATGATGTGTTCAATGATGTGTAGAATTACGTGTAGAATGATGAGTAGAATGATGTGCAGAATGACGTGCGGAATGATGTGCGGAATGATGTGTCGAATGATGTGCAGAATGCTGAGTAGAATGTTGTGTAGATTGATATGCAGAATGATGTGTAGGATGTTGTGTAGAATGAAGATGTGGAGAATGATGTGTAGAATGATGATGTGGAGAATGATGTTTAGAATGATGTGCAGAATGACGCGCAGAATGATGTGTCGAATGATGTGTAGAATGATGTGTAGAATTACGTGTAGAATGATGTGCTGAATGATGTGTAGAATGAAGTGTAGAATGATGTGCAGATTGATATGTAGAATGATGTTCAGACTGATGTGTAGAATGATCTGTAGAATGATGTGTAGAATGATGTGTAGAATGATGTGTAGAATGATGTGCAGAATGATATGTAGAATGAGGTGCAGAATGATGTGTAGAATGATGTGTAGAATTACGTGTAGAACGATGTGTAGAATGATGTGCAGAATGATGTGTAGAAATGATGTGTCTGATGTGTGGAATGATGTGCAGAATGATGTGTAGAATGTTGTGTAGAATGATGTTTAGAATGATGTGTAGAATGATGTGCAGAATGATGTGTAGAATGTTGTGTAGAATGATGTGCAGAATGATGTGCAGAATGATGTGTAGGATGTTATGAAGAATGATCTGTATAATAATGTGTAGAATAATGTGTAGAATGATGCGTCGTATGATGTGTAGAATGATGTGCAGAATGATGTGTAGAATGTTTTGTAGAATGATGTGTAGAATGATATGTAGAATGATATGTATAATGATGTGCAGAATAATGTGCAGAATGATGTGAAGAATAATGTGTAGAATGATGATGTCTGGAATGATGTGTAGAATGATGTGTAGAATTATGTGTAGTACAATGTGTAGAATGATGTGCAGAATAATTTGCAGAATGATGTATAGGGCGATGTGTAGAATGATGTGAAGAATGATGTGTACAATGATGTGTACAATTACGTGTAGAATGATGAGTAGAATGATGTGCAGAATGATGTGCAGAATGATGTGCAGAATGATGTGTCGAATGATGTGCAGAATGATGAGTAGAATGTTGTGTAGATTGATATGTAGAATGACGTGCAGGATGATGTGTAGAATGAAGATGTGGAGAATGATGTGTAGAATGATGATGTGGAGAATGATGTGTAGAATAATGTGCAGAATGACGCGCAGAATGATGTGTCGAATGATGTGTGGAATGATGTGTAGAATGATATGTAGACAGTTGTGTAGAGTGCTGTAGAATGATGTGTAGAATTACTTGTAGAATGATGTGGTGAATGATGTGTAGAATGATGTGTAGAATGACGTGTAGAATTACGTGTAGAATGATGTGTAGAATGATGTGCAGACTGATGTGTACAATGATGTTTAGAATGATGTGTAGAATGATGTGTAGAATGATGTGTAGATTGATGTGTAGAATGATGATTTGTAGAATGATGTGTAGAATGATGTGTAGAATGATGTGTAGAATGATGTGCGGACTGATGTGTAGAATGATGTGCAGAATGATGTGTAGAATGACATGTAGTATGATGTTCAGACTGATGTGTAGAGTAATGTGTACAATTATGTGTAGAATGATGTGTAGAATGATGTGTAGAATTACGTGTAGAATGATGTGTAGAATGAGGTGCAGAATGATGTGTAGAATGAAGTCTAGAATGATGTGCAGAATGATGTGCAGACTGATGTGAAGACTGATGTCTAGAATGATGTTTAGAATGACGTGCAGTATGATGTTCAGACAGATGTATAGAGTGATGTGTAGAATGATGTGATGAATTACGTGTAGAATGATGAGTAGAATGTTGTGTAGATTGATATGTAGAATGATGTGTAGGATGATGTGTAGAATGAAGATGTGGAGAATGATGTGTAGAATGATGATGTGGAGAATGATGTGTAGAATGATGTGCAGAATGACGCGCAGAATGATGTGTCGAATGATGTGTGGAATGATGTGTAGAATGATATGTAGACAGTTGTGTAGAGTGCTGTAGAATGATGTGTAGAATTACTTGTAGAATGCTGTGCTGAATGATGTGTAGAATGATGTGTAGAATGATGTGTAGAATTACGTGTAGAATGATGTGCTGAATGATGTGTAGAATGATCTGTAGAATGATGTGTGCAATGATGTGTAGAATGATGTGTAGAATGATGTGCAGAATGATGTGTAGAATGATATGTAGAATGATATGTACAATGATGTGCAGAATAATGTGTAGAATGACGTGAAGAATGATGTGTAGAATGATGTGTAGAATTACGTGTAGAACGATGTGTAGAATGATGTGCAGAATGATGTGTAGAAATGATGTGTCTGATGTGTGGAATGATGTGCAGAATGATGTGTAGAATATTGTGTAGAATGATATTTAGAATGATGTGTAGAATGATGTGCAGAATGATGTGTAGAATGTTGTGTAGAATGATGTTTAGAATGATGTGCAGAATGATGTGTAGGATGATATGAAGAATGATCTGTATAATAATGTGTAGAATAATGTGTAGAATAATGCGTAGTATGACGTGTAGAATGATGTGCAGAATGATGTGTAGAATGATCTGTAGAATGATGTGCAGAATGATGTGTAGAATAATGTGTAGAATGATGTGAAGAATAATGTGTAGAATGATGATGTCTGGAATGATGTGTAGAATGATGTGTAGAATTATGTGTACAACAATGTGTAGAATGATGTGCAGAATGATTTGCAGAATGATGTATTGGGCGATGTGTAGAATGATGTGTAGAATGATGTGTACAATGATGTGTACAATTACGTGTCGAATGATGAGTAGAATGATGTGCAGAATGATGTGCAGAATGATGTGCAGAATGACGTGTCGAATGATGTGCAGAATGATGAGTAGAATGTTGTGTAGATTGATATGTAGAATGATGTGTAGGATGATGATGTGTGGAATAATGATGTGTAGAATGATGATGTGCAGAATGATGTGTAGAATGATGTGCTGAATGACACGCAGAATGATGTGTCGAATGATGTGTGGAATGATGTGTAGAATGATATGTAGAAAGTTGCGTAGAGTGCTGTAGAATGATGTGTAGAATTAGATGTAGAATGCTGTGCTGAATGATGTGTAGAATAATGTGTAGAATGATGTGCAGAATGATGTGCAGAATGATATGTATAATGATATGTATAATGATGTGCAGAATAATGTGTAGAATGATGATGTCTGGAATGATGTGTGGAATGATGTGTAGAATTATGTGTAGAACGATTTGTAGAATGATGTGCAGAATGATTTGCAGAATGATGTGTTGGATGATATGAAGAATGATCTGTATAATGATGTGGAGAATAATGTGTAGAATGATGCGTAGTATGACGTGTAGAATGATGTGCAGAATGATGTGTATAATTATGTGCAAAATGAATGATGTGTAGTATGTTGTTCAGACAGATGTGTCGAGTGATGTGCAGAATTATGTATCGAAGGATGTGTAGAATGATGTGTAGAATTACGTGTCGAATGATGAGTAGAATGATGTGCAGAATGATGTGTAGAATGATGTGCAGAATGAAGTGTAGAAATATGTACAGAAAGACGTGCAGAATGATGAGTAGAATGTTGTATAGATTGATGTGTAGAATGATGTGTAGAATGATGATGTGTGGAATGATGATGTGTAGAATGAAGATGTGGAGAATTATGTGAAGAATGATGATGTGCGGAATGATGTGTAGAATGATGTGCAGAATGATGCGCAGAATGATGTGTCGAATGATGTGTGTAATGATGTGTAGAATGATGTGTAGAATATTGTTTAGAGTGGTGACGAATGTTGTGTAGAATTGCGCGCAGAATGATGTGCAGAATGATGTGTCGAATGATGTATAGAATGATGTGTAGAATGCTGTGTGGAATGATGTATAGAATGATATGCAGAATGATGTGTCGAATGATATGTAGACTGATTTGGATAATGAAGTGCAGAATAATGTGCAGAATGATGTGTAGAATTATGTGTAGAATGATGTTTAGAATGATGTGTAGAATGTTGTGTGGAATGATGTGTATAATGAATGATGTGAAGAATGATGTGCAGAATAATGATGTCTGGAATGATGAGTCGAATGATGTGTGGAATGTTGTGCAGAATGATGTGTAGAATGAATGATGTGTAGAATGATGATGTCTGGAATGATGTGCAAAATGAAGTGCAGAATGATGTGTAGAATGATGTGCAGAAAATATGTGTAGAATGATGATGTGTGGAATGATGATGTGTAGAATGAAGATGTGGAGAATTATGTGTAGAATGATGATGTGCAGAATGATGCGCAGAATGATGTGTCGAATGATGTGTGGAATGATGTGTAGAATGATGTGTAGAATATTGTTTAGAGCGGTGTAGAATGTTGTGTCGAATTGCGTGCAGAATGATGCGCAGAATGATGTGTCGAATGATGTGTGGAATGATGTGTAGAATGATGTGCAGAATATTGTTTAGAGCGGTGTAGAATGTTGTGTAGAATTGCGTGCAGTATGATGTGCAGAATGATGTGTCGAATGATGTGTAGAATGATGTGCAGACTGATATGTAGAATGATGTTCAGACTGATGTATAGAATGATGTGTAGAATGCTGTGTGGAATGATGTATAGAATGAGATGCAGAATGATGTGTCGAATGATATGTAGAATGACATGTATAATGATGTGCAGAATAACGTGTAGAATGATGTGTAGAATGATGTGTAGAATGATGTTTAGAATGATGTGTAGAATGTTGTGTGGAATGATGTGTAGAATGAATGATGTGAAGAATGATGTGCAGAATGATGGTGTCTGGAATGATGTGCTGAATGAAGTGCAGAATGATGTGTAGAATGATGTGCAGAAAATATGTGTAGAATGAAGTATCTGATGTGTAGAATGATGTGCAGAATGATGTGTCGGATGTTGTCTCGAATGTTGTGTAGAATGATGGGTATAATTACGTGTCGAATGTTGTGCAGAATGACATGCAGAATGATGTCCAGAATAAAATGTAGAATGATGTGTAGCATGATGTGTAGAATGACGTGCAGAATGATGTTTAGAATGATGAGTAGATTGATGTGTAGAATGTATGATGTGTCGAATGATGATATGGATAATGATGTGTAGAATGATGATGTGTAGAATGATGTGTAGATTGATGTGTAGAATGATGTTCAGAATGATGTGCAGAAGAAGGTGTATAATGATGTGTCGAATAATGTGTAGAATGATGTGTAGTATGATGTGTAGAATGATGTGTAGAATGATGTGCAGAATGATGTGTAGAATGATGTTTAGAATGATGTGCAGAATGATATGTAGAATGATGTGGAGAATGTTGTGTTGAATGATGTTTAGAATGATGTGTAGAATGTTGTGTAGAATGACGTTTAGAATGATGTGCAGAATGATGTGTAGGATGATATGTAGAATGATCTGTATAATGATGTGTAGAATAATGTGCAGAATGATGCGTAGTATGATGTGTAGAATGATGTGTATAATTATGTGTCGAATGATGTGCAGAATGATATGCAGAATGATGTGCAGAATAATATGTAGAATGATGTGTAGCAGGATGTGTAGAATGATGTGCAGAATGATGTTTAGAATGATGTGCAGATTGATGTGTAGAATGATGATGTGTCGAATGAAGATATGGATAATGATGAGTAGAATGATGATGTGTAGAATGATGTTCAGAATGATGTGCAGAAGAATGTGTATAATGATGTGCAGAATAATGTGCAGAATGATGTGTAGTATGATGTGTAGAATGATGTTCAGAATGATGTGCAGAAGAATGTGTATAATGATGTGCAGAATAATGTGCAGAATGATGTGTAGTATGATGTGCAGAATGATGTGTAGAATGATGTGTGGAATGATGTGTAGAATATTTTATCGAATGATGTTTAGAATGATGTGCAGAATGATGTGTAGAATGATGTGGAGAATGATGTGCTGAAATGATGTGTCTGATGTGTGGAATGATGTGCAGAATGATATGTAGAATGTTGTGTAAAATGATGTTTAGAATGATGTGTAGAATGATGTGTAGAATGATGTGTAGAATGTTGAGTAGAATGATGTTTAGAATGATGTGCAGAATGACGTGTAGGATGATATGTAGAATGATCTGTGTAATGATGTGTAGAATAATGTGCAGAATGATGCGTAGTATGATGTGTAGAATGATGTGTATAATTATGTGTCGAATGATGTGCAGAATGATATGCAGAATGATGTGCAGAATAATATGTAGAATGATGTGTAGCAGGATGTGTAGAATGATGTGCAGGATGATGTTTAGAATGATGTGTAGATTGATGTGTAGAATGATGATGTGTCGAATGATGATATGGATAATGATGAGTAGAATGATGATGTGTAGAATGATGTTCAGAAGGATGTGCAGAAGAATGTGTATAATGATGTGCAGAATAATGTGCAGAATGATGTGTAGTATGATGTGTAGAATGATGTGTAGAATGATGTGTAGAATGATGTGTAGAATATTGTGTAGAATGATGTTTAGAATGATGTGCAGAATGATGTGTAGAATGATGTGGAGAATGATGTGTAGGATGATATGTAGAATGATCTGTATAATTATGTGAAGAATAATGTGTAGAATGATGCGTAGTATGATGTGTAGAATGATGTGCAGAATGAAGTTTAGAATGTTGTGTAGAATGATGTTTAGAATGATGTGCAGAATGATGTGTAGAATTGTGTGCAAAATGAATGATGTGTTGTATGATGTTCAGACAGATGTGTAGAGTGATGTGTAGAATGATGTGCAGAATGAAGTGTAGAATTATGTATAGAATGACGTGTAGAATGATGAGTAGAATGTTGTGTAGATTGTTGTGTAGAATGATGTGCAGAATGATGATGTGTGGAATGACGATGTGTAGAATGAAGATGTGGAGAATGATGTGCAGAATGATGTGTAGAATGATGTGCAGAATGCTGCGCAGAATGATGTGTCGAATGATGTGTGGAATGATGTGTAGAATGATGTGTAGAATGTTGTTTAGAGTGGTGTAGAATGTTGTGTAGAATTGCGTGCAGAATGATGTGCAGAATGGTGTGTCGAATGAAGTGTAGAATCATGTGCAGAATGATATGTAGAATGATGTTCAGACTGATGTAAAGAATGATTTGTAGATTGCTGTGTAGAATGATGTATAGAATGATATGCAAAATGACGTGTCGAATGATATGTAGAATGATATGTAGAATGATGTGCAGAATAATGTGTAGAATGATGTGTAGAATGTTGTGTAGAATGATGTGTAGAATGAATGATGTGAAGAATGATGTGTAGAATGTTGTGTAGAATGATGTGTAGAATGAATGATGTATAGAATGATGATGTCTGGAATGATGTGCAGAATGAAGTGCAGAATGATGTGTTGAATGATGTGCAGAAAATATGTGTAGAATGATGTGTCTGATGTGTAGAATGATGTGCAGAATGATGTGTCGGATGTTGTCTCGAAAGGTGTGTGGAATGATGTGGGCAATTATGTGTCGAATGATGTGCAGAATGACATGCAGAATGATGTGCAGAATAATATGTGGAATGATGTGTAGCATGATGTGTAGAATGGTGTGCAGAATGATGTTTAGAATGATGTGTAGATTGATGTGTAGAATGATGATGTGTCGAATGATGATATGGATAATAATGTGTTAAATGATGATGTGTAGAATGATGTGTAGATTGATCAGTAGAATGATGTGCAGAATGATGTGCAGAAGAATATGTATAATGATGTGTAGAATAATGTGTAGAATGATGTGTAGTATTATGTGTAGAATGATGTGTAAAATGCTGTTTGGAATGATGTGTAGAATGTTGTGTAGAATAATGTTTAGAATGATGTGCAGAATGATGTGTAGAATTATGTGCAGAATGAATGATGTGTAGTATGATGTTCAGACAGATGTGTAGAGTGATGTGTAGAATGATGTGTAGAATAATGTGTAGAATGATGTGTAATATGATGTGTAGAATGATGTGTATAATGATATGTAGAATGATGTGTAGAATGTTGTGTAGAATAATGTTTAGAATGATGTGCAGAATGATGTGTAGAATTATCTGCAGAATGAATTATGTGTAGTATTATGTTCAGACAAATGTGTAGAGTGATGTGTAGAATGATGTGTAGAAGGATGTGAAGAATGATAATGTGTTGAATGATGATGTGTCGAAAGAAGATGTGGAGAATGATGTGTAGAATGATGATGTGCAGAATTATGTGTAGAATGATGTGCAGAATGATGCGCAGAATGATCTGTCGAATGATGTGTGCAATGATGTGTAGAATGATGTGTAGAATGCTGTGTAGAGTGGTGCAGAATGATGTGTAGAATTACGTGTAGAATGATGTGCAGAATGATGTGTAGAATGATGTGTCGAATGATGTGCAGACTGATATGTAGAATGATGTGTAGAATGATGTGTAGAATGATATGTAGAATGATGTGTATAATGATGTGTAGAATGATGTGTAGAATGATGTTTAGAATGATGTGTAGAATGTTGTGTGGAATGATGTGTAGAATGAATGATGTGAAGAATGATATGCAGAATGATGATATCTGGAAAGATGTGTGGAATGATGTGTAAAATTACGTGTAGAATGATGTGCAGAATGATGTGCAGAATGATGTGTAGAATGATGTGTAGTATGATGTGTGGAATGATGTGTAGAATGATGTGTAGAATGATGTGCAGACTGATGTGTAGAATGATGTGTAGAATGACGTGTAGTATGATGTTCAGACTGATGTGTCGAGTGATCTGTAGAATGATGTGTAGAATAATGTGCAGAATGATGTGTAGAATGAAGTCTAGAATGATGTATAGACTGATGTGTAGAATAATGTGTGAATGATGTGTACAATGATGAGTAGAATTACGTGTAGAATGATGTGTAGATTGACGTGCAGAATGATGTGTAGAATGATGTGCAGAAAATATGTGTACAATGATGTGTCTGATGTGTAGAATGATGTGCAGAATGATGTGCCGGATGTTGTCTCGAATGATGTGCAGAATGATGTGTATAATTACGTGTCGAATGATGTGCAGAATGATGTGTAGTATGATGTGTAGAATTATTTGCAAAATGAATGATGTGTAGTATGATGTTCAGACAGATGTGTAGAGTGATGTGCAGAATAATGTATCGAAAGATGTGTGGAATGATGTGTAGAATGATGTTTCGAATGATGTGCAGAATGATGAGTAGAATGATGTGCAGAATGAAGTGTAGAATTATGTATAGAATGACGTGTAGAATGATGAGTAGAATATTGTGTAGATTGTTGTGTAGAATGATGTGCAGAATGATGATGTGTGGAATGACGATGTGTAGAATGAAGATGTGGAGAATGATGTGCAGAATGATGTGTAGAATGATGTGCAGAATGATGTGTCGAACGATATGTGGAATGATGTGTAGAATGATGTGTAGAATGTTGTTTAGAGTGGTGTAGAATGTTGTGTAGAATTGCGTGCAGAATGATGTGCAGAATGGTGTGTCGAATGATGTGTAGAATGATGTGCAGACTGATATGTAGAATGATGTTCAGACTGATGTCAAGAATGATTTGTAGAATGCTGTGTAGAATGATGTATAGAATGATATGCAAAATGACGTGTCGAATGATATGTAGAATGATATGTATAATGATGTGCAGAATAATGTGTAGAATGATGTGTAGAATGATGTGTAGAATGATGTCCTGAATGATGTATGGAATGCTGTGTAGAATGATGTCTAGAATGAATGATGTGTAGAATGATGATATCTGGAATGATGTGCAGAATGATGTGTAGAATGTTGTGTAGAATGATGTGTAGAATGAATGATGTGTAGAATGATGATGTCTGGAATGCTGTGCAGAATGATGTGCAGAATGATGTGTAGAATTATGTGCAGAATGAATGATGTGTAGTATGATGTTCAGGCAGATGTGTCGAGTGATGTGTAGAATGATGTGTAGAATAATGTGTAGAATGATGTGCAGTATGATGTGTAGAATGATGTGTGCAATGATGTGTAGAATGATGTGTAGAATGCTGTGCAGAGTGGTGCAGAATGATGTGTAGAATTACGTGTAGAATGATGTGCAGAATGACGTGTAGAATGATGTGTAGAATGATGTGCAGACTGATATGTAGAATGATGTGTAGAATGATGTGCAGAATGATATGTAGAATGATGTGTATAATGATGTGTAGAATGATGTGTAGAATGATGTTTAGAATGATGTGTAGAATGTTGTGTGGAATGATGTGTTGAATGAATGATGTGAAGAATGATGTGTAGAATGATTATGTCTGGAAAGATGTGTAGAATGATGTGTAAAATTATGTGTAGAATGATGTGTAGTATGATGTGTAGAATGATGTGTAGAAAGATGTGTAGATTGATGTGCAGACTGATGTGTAGAATGATGTGTAGAATGACGTGTAGTATGATGTTCAGACTGATGTGTCGAGTGATCTGTAGAATGATGTGTAGAATGAAGTCTAGAATGATGTATAGACTGATGTGTAGAATGATGTGTAGAATGATGTGTACAATGATGAGTAGAATTACGTGTAGAATGATGTGTAGATTGATGTGCACAATGATGTGTGGAATGATGTGCAGAATAATGCGTCCAATGATGTGCAGAATGAGGTGTAGAATGATGTGCAGAAAATATGTGTAGAATGATGTGTCTGATGTGTAGAATGATGTGCAGAATGATGTGTCGGATGTTGTCTCGAATGATGTGCAGAATGATGTGTATAATTACGTGTCGAATGATGTGCAGAATGACGTGTAGTATGATGTGTAGAATTATGTGTAGAATGATGTGTCTGATGTGTAGAATGATGTGCAGAATGATGTGTCGGATGTTGTCTCGAATGATGTGCAGAATGATTTGTATAATTATGTGTCGAATGATGTGCAGAATGACGTGTAGTATGATGTGTAGAATGATGTGTAGAATGATGTGTAGAATGCCGTGTAGAATATTGTGTAGAATGATGTTTAGAATGATGTACAGAATGATGTGTAGAATGATGTGGAGAATGATGTGTAGAAATGTTGTGTTTGATGTGTGGAATGATGTGCAGAATGATGTGTAGAATGTTATGTAGAATGATGTTTTGAATGATGTGCAGAATGATGTGTAGGATGACATGTAGAATGATGTGTAGAATGATGTGCAGAATGATATGTAGAATGATGTGCAGAATGATGTGTAGAATGATGAGTAGAATGATGTGTAGAATGTTATGTAGAATGATGTTTTGAATGATGTGCAGAATGATGTGTAGGATGACATGTAGAATGATGTGTAGAATGATGTGCAGAATGATATGTAGAATGATGTGTATAATGATGTGTAGAATGATGTGTAGAATGATGTTTAGAATGATGTGTAGAATGTTGTGTGGAATGATGTGTTGAATGAATGATGTGAAGAATGATGTGTAGAATGATGATGTCTGGAAAGATGTGTAGAATGATGTGTAAAATTACGTGTAGAATGATGTGCAGAATGATGTGCAGAATGATGTGTAGAATGATGTGCAGAATAATGTGTAGAATGATGTGTAGTATGATGTGTAGAATGATGTGTAGAATGATGTGTAGATTGATGTGCAGACTGATGTGTAGAATGATGTGTAGAATGATGTGTAGAATGATATGTAGAATGATGTGTATAATGATGTGTAGAATGATGTGTAGAATGATGTTTAGAATGATGTGTAGAATGTTGTGTGGAATGATGTGTAGAATGAATGATGTGAAGAATGATGTGTAGAATGATGATATCTGGAAAGATGTGTAGAATTATGTGTAAAATTACGTGTAGAATGATGTGCAGAATGATGTGCAGAATGATGTGTAGAATGATGTGCAGAATAATGTGTAGAATGATGTGTAGTATGATGTGCAGAATGATGTGTAGAATGATGTGTAGAATGATGTGCAGACTGATGTGTAGAATGATGTGTGTAATGGCGTGTAGTATGATGTTCAGACTGATGTGTCGAGTGATCTGTAGAATGATGTGTAGAATGATGTGCAGAATGATGTGTAGAATGAAGTCTAGAATGATGTATAGACTGATGTGTAGAATAATGTGTAGAATGATGTGTACAATGATGAGTAGAATTACGTGTAGAATGATGTGTAGATTGACGTGCAGAATGATGTGTAGAATGATGTGCAGAATAATGCGTCGAATGATGTGCAGAATGATGTGCAGAAAATATGTGTAGAATGATGTGGCTGATGTGTAGAATGGTGTGCAGAATGATGTGTCGGATGTTGTCTCGAATGATGTGCAGAATGATGTGTATAATTACGTGTCGAATGATGTGCAGAATGACGTGTAGTATGATGTGTAGAATGATGTGTAGAATCATGTGTAGAATGACGTGTAGAATATTGTGTAGAATGATGTTTAGAATGATGTGCAGAATGATATGTCGAATTATGTGCAAAATGAATGATGTGTGGTATGATGTTCAGACAGATGTGTAGAGTGATGTGCAGAATAATGTATCGAAGGATGTGTGGAATGATGTGTAGAATGATGTTTCGAATGATGTGCAGAATGATGTGTAGAATGATGTGCAGAATGAAGTGTAGAATTATGTATAGAATGACGAGTAGAATGATGAGTAGAATGTTGTTCAGAGTGGTGTAGAATGTTGTGTAGAATTGCGTGCAGAATGTTGTGCAGAATGATGTGTCGAATGATGTGTAGAATGATGTGGAGATTGATATGTAGAGTGATGTTCAGACTGATGTAAAGAATGATTTGTAGAATGCTGTGTAGAATGATGTATAGAATGATATGCAAAATGACGTGTCGAATGATATGTAGAATGATATGTATAATGATGTGCAGAATAATGTGTAGAATGATGTGTAGAATGAGCGTAGAATGATGTTCTGAATGATGTGTAGAATGATGTGCAGAATGATGTGTAGAATGATGTTGCGTAGAATGATGTGTAGAGTGAAGTTGTGCAGTATGATGTGCAGAATGATGTGTAAAATGATGTTGTTTAGAATGATATGTAAAATGATGTGTAGAATAATGTGTAGAAAGATGTGCAGAATGATGTGAAAATGATGTGTAAATTGATGTTGTGTAGAATGATGTGTAGAATGATGTGTAGAATGATGTGTCGAGTGATGTGCAGAATGATGTGTAGAATGATGTGTAGTGTGATGTTGTATCGAATGATGCGCAGAATGCTGTGTTGAATGATGCGTAGAATGATGTTGTGTAGAATGATGTGCAGACCGATGTGTAGAATGATCTGTAGAATGAGGTTGTGTAGAATGATGTGTCGAATGATGTTTAGAATGATGTGTCGAGTGATGTGCAGAATGATGTGTAGAATGATGTGTAGTGCGATGTTGTGTCGAATGATGTGCAGAATGCTAGGTAGAATTATGTGTAGAATGGTGTGTAGAATAATGTGTAGAATGATGTGTAGAATGCTGTGTAGAATGATGTTGTGTAGAATGACGTGTAGAATGATGTGTAGAATGATGTGTTGAATGATGTGTAGAATGATGTGCAGAATGATGTGTAGAATAATGTTGTGTATAATAATGTGTAGAATGAAGTTGTGCAGAATGATGTGTAGAATCATGTGTCGAATGGTGTTGTTTAGAATAATGTGTGGAATGATTTGTAGAATGATGTGTAAAATGATGTGTAGAATGATGTTGTTTAGAAAGATGTGTAGAATGATATGCAGAGTGATGTTGTGTAGAATGATGTGTCGAATGACGTTGAGAATGACGAGTGGAATGATGTGTAGAATGATGTGAAAATTATATGTCGATTGATGTTGTGTAGAATGATGTGCAGAATGATGTGTGGAATGATGTGTCGAATGATGTGTAGAAAGATGTTGTGTCGAATGATGTGTCGAATGATGTGTAGAATTATGTGTAGAAAGATACATGAAATGATGTGTAGAATGATGTGTAGAATGATGTTGTGCAGTATGATGTGTAGAACGATGTGCAGAATGACGTGTAGAATGATGTGTAGAATGATGTTGTGTAGTATGATGTGTAGATTCTACAACAGCATTCCACACATCATTCTCCACATCATTCTACACATCAATCTACATGTCATTCTGCACATCATTCTTTCTTTCCCTCATTCTGCACATCATTCTACACATCACTATACACATCATTCTACACATCATTGATTCGTAACATTATTCCACACATCATTCTAAACAACATTCTGCTCATCATTCATTTTACAAATCTTTCGACACATCATTCTGCACATCATTCTACACATCATTCTACACGTCATTCTGCACATGATTCTAATCATAATTCTACACATCATTCTCCACGTCATTCTACACATCATTAATTTTACAAATCTTTCGACATATCATTCAACACCTCATTCTACACATCATTCTACACATCATTCATTCTACACGTCATTCTACACTTCATTCTACACATCATTCTGCACATCATTCTGCACATCCTTCTGCACGTCATTCTACACATCATTCTACACAACATCCATTCTACACATCATTCTGCACATCATTGATTCTACACATCATTCTACTCATCATTCTACACATCATTCTGCACATCATTCTACACATCATTCTACAAATCATTCATTCGACACACCATTCTACATATCATTCGACACATCACTCATCACTTCATTCTGCACATCGTGTAATCATCTTTCATTCTGCAAGTCTTTCTACACATCATTCTACACATCATTCTACACATCATTCTACACATCATTCATTCTACACGTCATTCTACACTTCATTCTACACATCATTCTGCACATCATTCTGCACATCCTTCTGCACGTCATTCCACACATCATTCTACACAACATCCATTCTACACATCATTCTGCACATCATTCATTCTGCACGTAATTCTACACATCATTCTACACATCAATCTACACATCATTCATTCTACACATCATTGTACACATCACTCCGCACATCATTCACTCTCCACATCATTCTACACATCATTCTACACATCATTCTACACATCACTGTACACATCATTCTACACATAATTGATTCTTAACATCATTCAACACGAAATTCTATACATCTTTCTACACATCAATCGACACATAATTCTACACATCATTCGACACATCATTCTAAACATCATTCAACACATCATTCTACACATGTTTCATGCTGCACGTCATTCTACACATCATTCTACACATCATTCCACACATAATTCTACACATCATACTACACATCATTATACTCATCATTCTACACATTATTCAATCTGCACATCATTCTACTTAGCATTCTACACATCATTCTAAACATCAGTCATTCGACACATCATATTATACATCATTCATTCTACACATTATTCTACACATCATTTTTAACATCATTCTGCACGTCAGTCTACAAATCATTTTACAAATCATTCATTCTACACATCTTTCTACACGTCAGTCTACACATCATTCTGCAAATCATTCATTCTACACAGCTTTCGACACATCATTCATTCTAAACATCATTCCAAACATCATTCTACGCATCATTCTACATGTCATTTTACACATCATTCATTCTGCACATCATTCTGCACATCATTAAGCAAATCATTCTACACATCATTCTACACATCATTCGATACATCATTCCACACATCATTCTACACATCATCATTCTACACATTATTCGAAACATCATTCTACACATCATTATACTCATCATTCTACACATCATTCATTCTGCTCAGCATTCTACACATCATTATACACATCATTCGACATGTCAATCTAGACATCAATCTATACAGTATTCATTCTACACATCATTCTACACGTCATGCTACACATCGTTCTACACATTATTCGACACATCATTGATTCTGCAAATAATTTTATGCATCATTCTACATATCATCATTCTACAAATCGTTATACACATCGTGCTGCACATCATTCTACACAGCAATCGACACATCGTTCTACATATCATTCTCCACATCATTGATTTTGCAAATGATTCTACACATCATTCTACACATCATGCTACACATCATTCTACACATCATTCTACATATCATTCTACGCATCTTTCTACACATCAATCTACACATCATTCTACACGTCATTCGACACATCATTCATTCTACTCATCATTCTGCACATAAGTCTAAACATCATTCTACACATCATTATACTCATCATTCTACTCATCATTCATTCTACACATTGTTCTACACATCATTCTGCACATCATTGTCCACATCATTCTCCACATCATTGTACACTTCAATCTACACGTCATTCCACACATCATTCATTCTACACATCGTTCTCCACACCATTCTACACGTCACTATAAACATCATTCTACACATCATTGATTCTTAACATCATTCTACACATCTTTCTACACATCAATCTACACATCATTCTGCACATCATTCTAAACATCATTCTGCACATCATTCTACACATCTTTTATGCTGAACGTCATTCTGCACATCATTCTACACATCAATCATTCGACACATCAATCTACACATCATTCTACACATCATCATTCTACACATCATTCTATATATCATTCTACGCATCATTCTTCACATCAATCTACACATCATTCTTCACATCATTCTTCACATCATTCTCCACATCATTCTCCACATCATTGTACACTTCAATCTACACGTCATTCCACACATCATTCATTCTACACGTCGTTCTCCACACCATTCTACACGTCACTATAAACATCATTCTACACATCATTGATTCTTAACATCATTCTACACATCTTTCTACACATCAATCTACACATCATTCTGCACATCATTCGACACATCATTCTAAACATCATTCTGCACATCATTCTACACATCTTTTATGCTGAACGTCATTCTACACATCATTCTACACATCAATCATTCGGCACATCAATCTACACATCATTCTACACATCATCATTCTACACATCATTCTATATATCATTCTACGCATCATTCTTCACATCAATCTACACATCATTCTTCACATCATTCTTCACATCGTTCTACACATCATTCTACTCATAATTGTACACTTCATTCCACACTTCATTATACTCATCATTCTACACTTCATTCATTCTTCACATCATTCTACACATCATCATTCGACACATCATTCTACACTTCATTCTAGGATTCATTCTACACATTATTATAATCATTATTCTGCACATCACTCATTCTACACATTATTCTACACATCATTCTGCACATCATTCTACACATTATTATACACCTCATTCTACTCGTCGTTCTGCACATCATTCGACAATTTATTCTACACATCAATCATTCCATACATCATTCTACACATCATTCTGCACATGATTCTACACATAATTCTACACATCATTCTACACGTCATTCTACACATCATTCATTTTACAAATCTTTCGAAACATCATTCCACACATTATTCTACACATCATTCATGCCAAACATCATTCTACACATCATTCTACACATCATTCTAAACATCATTCATTCCACACGTCATTCTTCACATCGTTCTACACATCAATCTACACATCATTCTGCACATGATTCTACACATAATTCTACACATCATTCTACACGTCATTCTACACATCATTCATTTTACAAATCTTTCGAAACATCATTCCACACATCATTCTACACATCATTCATGCCAAACATCATTCTACACATCATTCTACACATCATTCTACACATCATTCATTCCACACGTCATTCTTCACATCGTTCTACACATCAATCTACACATCATTCTGCACATGATTCTACACATAATTCTACACATCATTCTATACGTCATTCTACACATCATTCATTTTACAAATCTTTCGACACATCATTCAACACTACATTCTCCACATCGTTCTGCACATCATTCATTCTAAACCAAATTCTTGACATCATTCTACACATCATTCCACACATCATTCTACACATGTTTGATTCTACACGTCATTCTACACTTCATTCTACACATCATTCTCCACATAATTCTGCACATCCTTTTGCACGTCATTCCACACATCATTCTACACATCATTCCACACATAATTCTACACATCATACTACACATCCTTATACTCATCATTCTACACATTATTCAATCTGCACATCATTCTACTTAGCATTCTACACATCATTCTACACATCAGTCATTCGACACATCATATCATACATCATTCATTCTACACATCATTCTTCACATCATTTTTCACATCATTCTGCAAGTCAGTCTACAAATCATTTTACAAATCATTCATTCTACACATCTTTCAACACGTCAGTCTCCACATCATTCTGCAAATCATTCATTCTACACAGCTTTCGACACATCATTCATTCTAAACATTATTCCAAACATCATTCTACGCATCATTCTACATGTCATTATACACATCATTCATTCTACACATCATTCTGCACATCATTAAGCGAATCATTCTACACATCATTCTACACATCATTCGATACATCATTCCACACATCATTCTACACATCATCATTCTACACATTATTCGACACATCATTCTACACATCATTATACTCATCATTCTACATATCGTTCATTCTGCTCAGCATTCTACACATCATTCTACACATCATTCAACATGTCAATCTAGACATCAATCTATACAGTATTCATTCTACACATCATTCTACACGTCATGCTACACATCGTTCTACACATCATTCTACACATCATTGATTCTGCAAATAATTTTATGCATCATTCTACATATCATCATTCTACAAATCGTTATACACATCATGCTACACATCATTCTACAAAGCATTCGACACATCGTTCTACATATAATTCTCCACATCATTGATTCTGCAAATTATTCTACACATCATTCTACACATCATTCTACACAACATTCTACATATCATTCTACGCATCTTTCTACACATCAATCTACACATCATTCTACACGTCATACGACACATCATTCATTCTACTCATCATTCTGCGCATAAGTCTAAACATCATTCTGCACATCATTCTCCACATCAATCTCCACATCATTCTACACATCATTCGACACATCATTCTAAACATCATTCTGCACATCATTCTACACATCTTTTATGCTGCACGTCATTCTACACATCATTCTACACATCAATCATTCTACACATCATTCTACACATCATCATTCTACACATCATTCTACACATTATTCTACGCTTCATTCTTCACATCAATCTACACATCATTCTTCACATCATTCTTCACGTCATTCTGCACATCATTCTACTCATAATTGTACACATCATTCCACACATCATTATACTCATCATTCTACACTTCATTCATTCTACACATCATTCTACACATCATCATTCTACACATCATTCTACACTTCATTCTAGGATTCATTCTACACATTATTATAATCATTATTCTGCACATCACTCATTCTACACATTATTCTACACATCATTCTGCACATCATTCTACACATTATTATACACCTCATTCTACTCGTCGTTCTGCACATCATTCGACAATTTATTCTACACATCAATCATTCCATACATCATTCTACACATCATTCTGCACATGATTCTACACATAATTCTACACATCATTCTACACGTCATTCTACACATCATTCATTTTACAAATCTTTCGAAACATCATTTCACACATCATTCTACACATCATTCATGCCAAACATCATTCTACACATCATTCTACACATCATTCTAAACATCATTCATTCCACACGTCATTCTTCACATCGTTCTACACATCAATCTACACATCATTCTGCACATGATTCTACACATAATTCTACACATCATTCTATACGTCATTCTACACATCATTCATTTTACAAAACTTTCGACACATCATCAACACTACATTCTACACATCGTTCTGCACATCATTCATTCTAAACCTAATTCTTGACATCATTCTACACATCATTCCACACATCATTCTACACATGTTTGATTCTACACATCATTCTACACTTCATTCTACACATCATTCTCCACATAATTCTGCACATCCTTTTGCACGTCATTCCACACATCATTCTACACATCATTCCACACATAATTCTACACATCATACTACACATCCTTATACTCATCATTCTACACATTATTCAATCTGCACATCATTCTACTTAGCATTCTACACATCATTCTACACATCAGTCATTCGACACATCATATCATACATCATTCATTCTACACATCATTCTTCACATCATTTTTCACATCATTCTGCAAGTCAGTCTACAAATCATTTTACAAATCATTCATTCTACACATCTTTCAACACGTCAGTCTCCACATCATTCTGCAAATCATTCATTCTACACAGCTTTCGACACATCATTCATTCTAAACATTATTCCAAACATCATTCTACGCATCATTCTACATGTCATTATACACATCATTCATTCTACACATCATTCTGCACATCATTAAGCGAATCATTCTACACATCATTCTACACATCATTCGATACATCATTCCACACATCATTCTACACATCATCATTCTACACATTATTCGACACATCATTCTACACATCATTATACTCATCATTCTACATATCGTTCATTCTGCTCAGCATTCTACACATCATTCTACACATCATTCAACATGTCAATCTAGACATCAATCTATACAGTATTCATTCCACACATCATTCTACACGTCATGCTACAATTCGTTCTACACATCATTCTACACATCATTGATTCTTCAAATAATTTTATGCATCATTCTACATATCATCATTCTACAAATCGTTATACACATCATGCTACACATCATTCTACAAAGCATTCGACACATCGTTCTACATATCATTCTCCACATCATTGATTCTGCAAATTATTCTACACATCATTCTACACATCATTCTACACAACATTCTACATATCATTCTACGCATCTTTCTACACATCAATCTACACATCATTCTACACGTCATACGACACATCATTCATTCTACTCATCATTCTGCGCATAAGTCTAAACATCATTCTGCACATCATTCTCCACATCAATCTACACATCATTCTACACATCATTCGACACATCATTCTAAACATCATTCTGCACATCATTCTACACATCTTTTATGCTGCACGTCATTCTACACATCATTCTACACATCAATCATTCTACACATCATTCTACACATCATCATTCTACACATCATTCTACACATTATTCTACGCTTCATTCTTCACATCAATCTACACATCATTCTTCACATCATTCTTCACATCATTCTGCACATCATTCTACTCATAATTGTACACATCATTCCACACATCATTATACTCATCATTCTACACTTCATTCATTCTACACATCATTCTACACATCATCATTCTACACATCATTCTACACTTCATTCTAGGATTCATTCTACACATTATTATAATCATTATTCTGCACATCACTCATTCTACACATTATTCTACACATCATTCTGCACATCATTTTACACATCATTATACACCTCATTCTACTCGTCGTTCTGCACATCATTCGACACTTTATTCCACACAACAATCATTCCATACATCATTCTACACATCATTCTGCACATGATTCTACACATAATTCTACACATCATTCTACACGTCATTCAACACATCATTCATTTTACAATCTTTCGACACATCATTCTACACATCATTCTACACATCGTTCTACACATCATTCATTCCAAACATCATTCTACACATAATTCTACACATCATTCTAAACATCATTCATTCCACACGTCATTCTACACTTCATTCTACACATCATTCTCCACATCATTCTGCACATCCTTCTGTACGTCATTCTAAACGTCATTCTACACAACATCCATTCTACACATCATTCTGCACATCATTCATTCGAAACATAATTCTTGACATCATTCTACACATTATTCTGCACATCATTCTGCACATCATTGACTCTACACGTCATTCTACACTTCATTCTACACATCATTCTCCACATCATTCTGCACGTCCTTCTGCACGTCATTCTACACATCATTCTACACAACATCCATTCTACACATCATTCTGCACAGTATTCTACACATCATTCTACACATTATTATAATCATTATTCTGCACATCACTCATTATACACATTATTCTACACATCATTCTGCACATCATTCTACACATCATTCTACACATTATTAAAATCATTATTCTGCACATCACTCATTCTACACATTATTCTACTCATCATTCTACACATCATTCTGCACATCATTCATTTTACAAATTTTTCGACACATCATTCTACACATCATTCGACACATCGTTCCACACATCATTCATTCCAAACATCATTCTACACATCATTCTACACATCATTCTAAACATCATTCATTCCACACGTCATTCTTCACATCGTTCTACACATCATTCTACACATCATTCTGCACATGATTCTACATATAATTCAACACATCATTCTACACATCGTTCTGCACATCATTCATTCTAAACATAATAACATAATTCTTTGCATCATTCTACACGTCATTCTACACATCATTCTACACATCATTGAGTCGACACGTCATTCTACACTGTGTCTGATCTCACTGGGCCCATTCTCACTGGGTTAAGACACTGTCTGATCTCACTGGACTCATTCTCCCCGGGTTAAGACAATGTCAGATCTCCATATCCCGCCGTGTTACACACTGTCTGATCACTCTGGGCCCTGGGGGTTACACACCGTCTGTTCTCTCTGGGCCCCGGGGTTACACACTGTCTGATCTCTCTGCCTTCCTAGGGTTACACACTGTCTGTCCTCAGTGGGCACCCGGGTTACACACTCGCCGATCTCACTGACACCGCAGTGTAACACACTGCCTGATCTTAATGGGCCCACGGGTTACACACTGTATGATGTCATTGGACCCCCGTGTGACACACTGTCTGCTCTCACTGGGCCCCCGGGTTACACACATTCTGATGTCACTGGGCCGCCGGGGTTACACATTTTCTGATTTCATTGGGCCCCCGGTTTACACACTGTCTGATGTCACTGGGCCCCAGGGTTACACACTCTCTGATCTCATTGGGCCCCCGGTTTACACACTGTCTGCTCTCACTGGCCCCCGGGATAGACACTGCCAAATCTCATTGGGACCCGAGTTACACAGTTTCTGATCGCGCTGGGCCCATTCTGCCAGGGTTACACACTGTCTGATCTCACTGGGCCCCCGGTTTACACATTCCCGAATCTCACTGGGCCCCCAGCTTACACACTTTCTGATCTCACTGGGCCAACGGGTTACTCACGGTCTGATTCACTGGGCCCCGGGTTACACACTGTCTGATCTCACTGGGACTCCGGTTAAAAACTGTCTGATCTCACTGGGCCTCCGTGTTACACACTGTCTGATCTCACTGGGCCCCCGAGTTACACACTGACTGACCTCACTGGGACCCCGGGTTAAAAACTGTCTGATCTCACCGGGCTTCCGTGTTGCACACTGTCTGATCTCACTGGGCCCCCGGGTTAGTCACTGTCTGATCTCACTGCGATTATGGTTTACACACTGTCTGATCTCTCTGGGCTCCCGGGTTACACACAATCTGACATCACTCGGCCCATCCTCCCCGGGTTTCACACTGTCTAATCTCACTGGACCAATCCTCCCTTGGTTACACACTGTCTGATCTCACTGAACCAATCCTCCCCGGGATACACTGTGTCTGATCTCACTGGGCCCATTCTCCCTGGGTTAAGACACTGTCTGATCTCACTGGACTCATTGTCCCCGGGTTCAGACAATGTCAGATCTCCCTGTCCCTCCAGTCTACACACTGTCTGATCACTCTGGGCCCCGGGATAACACACTGCCTGATCTCTCTGCGTTCCTATGGTTACACACTGTCTGTCCTCAGTGGGCCGCCGGTTTACACACTCTCTGATCTCACTGACACCGCAGTGTTACACACTGTCTTATCTCACCGGGCCCCGGGATGACACATTTTCTGATCTCATTGCCCCCGGTTTACACACTGTCGGCTGTCACTGGGCCCCAGGTTTACACACTCTCTGATCTCATTGGGCCCCCGGTTTACACACTGTCTGCTCTCACTGGGCCCCCGGGTTGCACACGGTCTCATCTTTCTGGTCCCCTGGGATACACACTGTCAAATCTCATTGGGACCCGAGTTACACAGTTTTGATCGCGCTGGGCCCATTCTGAACGGGTTACACACTGTCTGATCTCACTGGGCCCCTGGTTTACACACTCTCGTATCTCACTCGGCCCCCGGCTTAAACACTGTCCGATCTCACTGGGCCCCCGGGTGACTCACGGTCTGATTCACTGGGCCCCGGGTTACACACTGTCTGATCGCACAGGGACCCCGGGTTAAAAACTGTCTGATTTCACTGGGCCCCCTTGTTAAACACTGTCTGATCTCATTAGGCCCCCGGTTTACACACTGTCTGCTCTCACTGGGCCCCCGGGTTACACACTGTCTGATCTTTCTGGTCCCCTGGGATACACACTGTCAAATCTCATTGGGACCCGAGTTTCACAGTTTCTGATCGCGCTAGGCCCATTCTGCCCGGGTTACACACTCTCGAATCTCACTGGGCCCCCGGCTTTCAAACTATCTGATCTCACTGGGCCCCCGGGTTAGTCACGGTCTGATTCACTGGGCCCCGGGTTACACACTGTCTGTTTTCACTGGGACCCCGGGTTAAAAACTGTCTGATCTCACTGGGCCCCCGAGTTACATCGTGTCTGAACTCACTGCATCCAGCCCCGCGTTACACACTCTCCATCTCAGTGGGCCCCTGAATTATACACTGTCTGATCTCACTGTGCCAGCGGGTTACGCACTGTCTGATCTCACTGGGCCCCCGGGTTACACACTGTCTAATCTCACTGGGCCCCCGAGTTACACACTGTCTTATCTCACTGGGCCCCTATGTTACTCACAGTCTGATTCACTGGGCCCCGGGTTACACACTGTCTGATCTCACTGGGCACCGGGTTACACACTGTCTGAGTTCACTGGGCCCCCCAGTTACACACTGTCTAATCTCACTGGGCCCCCGAGTTACACACTGTCTGATCTCACTGGGCCAAGGGTTTACACACTTTCTGATCTCATTGGGCCCCAGGGTTACACACTGTGTAATCCATTGGGCCCCCGGGTGACACACTGTCTGATCTCACTCGGCCCCGGGGTTACACATTTTCTGATCTCATTGGACCCCCGGTTTACACACTGTCTGATGTCATTGGCACCCGAATTACACACTTTCTGATCGTGCTGGTCCCATTCTGCTCGGGTTACACACTGTCTGATCTCACATGGGACCCCGGTTTACACACTCTCTTGATCTCACTGGGCCCCCGGGTTACACACTGCCTGATCTCACTGTGCCCCGGTTTACACACTGTCTGATCTCACTCGACTCCCGGGTTACACACTGTCAGATCTCACTGGGCCGCTGGTTTACATACGGTCTGAACTCACTGGGCCCCCGGGTTACACACAGTCTGATCTCACTGGGTCCCCGGGTTTCACACTGTCTGATTTCACTGGGCCCCCCGGTTACACACTGTCTGATCTCACTGGGACCCCGAGTTACACAATGTCTGGTCTCACTGTGCCCCCGGTTTACACACTTTCTAATCTCACTGGGCCCCCAGATTACAGACTGTCTGATCTAACTGGGCCCACGGGTTAAATACTGTCTGATCTCACTCGCCGCCGGTGTTACACATTTTCTGATCTCATTGGACCCCCGGGTTACTCACGGTCTGATTCACTGGGCCCCGGGTTACACACTGTCTGATCTCACTGGGCCCCCGGGTAAAAAACTGTCTGATCTCACTGCGCTTATGGGTGACACACAGTCTGATCTCACTGGGCCGCTGGTTTACATCCGGTCTGGACTCACAAGCCCCCCGGGTTACACACTCTCTGATCTCATTCGGACCCCGGTTTACACACTGTCTGATCTCACTGGGCCCTCGACTTACTCACGGACTATTCTCACTGGGCCCCAGGTTTATACCCTGTCTGATCTCACTGGGCCCCCCGGTTACTCACGGTCTGATTTACTGGGCCCCGGGTTACACACTGTCTGATCTCACTGGTCCCTAGGGTTAATCACTGTCTGAACTCACTGGGCCCCCGGGTTACTCACGGTCTGATTCACTGGGCTCCGGGTTACACACTCTCTGACCTCACTGGCACCCCTGCTTAAAAACTGTCTGATCTCACGGGCCCCCGGGTTAGTCACTGTCTGATCTCACTGCGATTATGGTTTACACACTTTCTGATCTCTCTGGGCTTTCGGGTTACACACAATCTGTCCTCATTCGGCCCATCCTCCCCGGGTTTCACACTGTCTGATCTCACTGGACCCATCCTCTCTTGGTTACACACCGTCTGATCTCACTGAACCAATCCACCCCGGGATACACTGTGTCTGATCTCACTGGGCCCATTCTCCCTGGGTTAAGACACTGTCTGATCTCACTGGAATCATTCTACCCGTGTTAAGACAATGTCCGATCTTCCTGTCCCGCCGGGTTACACACGGTCTTATCACTCTGGGCCCCGGGGTTACACATTGTCTGATCTCCCTGGGCCACGGGGTTACACACTGTCTGATCTCTCTGCGTTCATAGAAACATAGAAGCGTAGAAAATAATTGCAGGAGTAGGCCATTCGGCCCTTCTAGCCTGCACCGACATTCAATGAGTTCATGGCTGAACATGCAACTTCAGTACCCCATTCGTGCTTTCTCACCATACCCCTTGATTCCCCTAGTCGTAAGGACTTCATCTAACTCATTCTTGAATATATTTGGTGAATTGGCCTCAACAACTTTCTGTGGTAGAGAATTCCACAGGTTCACCACTCTCTGGGTGAAGAAATTCCTCCTCATCTCGGTCCTAAATGGCTTCCCCCTTATCCTTAGACTGTGTCCCCTGGTTCTGGCCTTCCCCAACATTGGGAGCATTCTTCCTGCATCTAACCTGTCTAACCCCGTCAGAATTTTAAACTTTTCTATGAGGTTCCCTCTCATTCTTCTGAACTCCAGTGAATACAATCCCAGTTGATCCAGTCTTTCTTGATAGGTCAGTCCCGCCATCCCGGGAATCAGTCTGGTGAACCTTCGCTGCACGCCCTCAATAGCAAGAATGTCCTTCCTCAGGTTAGGAGACCAAAACTGTACACAATACTCCAGGTGTGGCCTCACCAATGCCCTGTACAACTGTAGCAACACCTCCCTGCCCCTGTACTCAAATCCCCTCGGTATGAAGGCCAACATGCCATTTGCATTCTTAACCGCCTGCTGTACCGGCATGCCAATCTTCAATGACTGATGTACCATGACACCCAGGTCTCTTTGCACCTCCCCTTTTCCTAATCTGTCACCATTCAGATAATAGTCTGTCTCTCTGTTTTTACCACCAAAGGGGATAACCTCACATTTATCCACATTATATTTCATCTGCCATGCATTTGCCCACTCACCTAACCTATCCAAGTCGCTCTGCTGCCTCATAGCATCCTCCTCGCAGCTCACACTGCCACCCAACTTAGTGTCATCCGCAAATTTGGAGATACTACATTTAATCTCCTCGTCTAAATCATTAATGTGCAGTGAAAACAGCTGGGGCCCCAGCACATAACCTTGCGGTACCCCACTAGTCACTGCCTGCCATTCTGAAAAGTCCCTATTTAGTATTACTCTTTGCTTCTGGTCTGACAACCAGTTCTCAATTCATGTCAGCACACTATCCCCAATCCCATGTGCTTTAACTTAGCACATGAATCTCTTGTGTGGGACCTTGTCGAAAACCTTCTGAAAGTCCAAATATACCACACTGCACTGCTATATCATCCTTAATAATTGATTCCATCATTTTACCCACTACCGATGTCAGGCTTACCGGTCTATAATTCCCTGTTTTCTCTCTCCCTCCTTTTTTAAAAAGTGGGGTAACATTGGCTACACTCCACTCCATAGGAACTGATCCAGATTCAATGGAATGTTGGAAAATGACTGTCAGTGCATCCACTATTTCCAAGGCCACCGACTTAAGCACTCTGGGATGCAGTTCATCAGGCCCTGGGGATTTATCGGCCTTCAATCCCATGAATTTCCCCAACACAATTTCCCGATTAATAAAGACTTCCCTCAGTTCCTCCTCCTTTCTAGATCTTCCGACACCTTTTATATCCGGAAGGTTGTTTGTGTCCTCCTCACACTCTCTGATCTTTCTGATCCCCTGGGATACACACTGTCAAATCTCACTGGGCACTCGAGTTACACAGTTTCTGATCGCGCTGGGCCCAATCTGCCAGGGTTACACACTGTCTCTCCTCAGTGGGCCCCCGGGTTACACAATCTCTGATCTCACTGACAACGCAGTGTTGCACACTGTCTCTTCTTAATGGGCCCCGGGTTACACACTGTATGATCTCATTGGGCCCCCGGGTGACACCCTGTCTGATCTCACTGAGTCCCGGGGTTACACATTTTCTGATCTAATTGGGCCCCCGGTTTACATAATGTCTGATGTCACTGGGCCCCAGGGTTACACACTCTCTGATCTCATTGGGCCCCCGGTTTACACACAGTCCGATCTCACTGGGCCCCCGAGTTACACACTGTCTGATCTTTCTGGTCCCCTGGGATACACACTGTCAAATCTCACTGGGCACCCGAGTTACACAGTTTCTGATCGCGCTGGGCCCATTCTGCCTGGGTTACACACTGACTGATGTCACTGGGCCCCCGGTTTATCCACTCTCTAAGCTCACTGGGCCCCCAGGTTAAACACTGTCTGATCATACTGGGCCCCCCGGTTACTCGCGGTCTGATTCACTGGGCCCAGGGTTACACACTGTCTGATCTCACTGGGCCCCCGGGTTACGCACTGTCTGATCTCACTGGGCCCCAGGTTTCGTCACTGTCTGATCTCACTGCGCTTATGGGTGACACACTGTCTGATCTCACTGGGCCGCTGGTTTACATCCGATCTGAACTCACTGGCCCCCTGGGTTACACACTCTCTGATCTCATTGGGATCAAGGTTTAGACACTGTCTGATGTCACTGCGCCCTCGAGTTACTCACGGCCTGCTCTCATTGGGCCCCCGGGTTACTCACGGTCTAATATCACTGGGCCCCCGGGTTACACACTGTCTGATCTCATTGGTCCCCTGGGTTACACACTGTCTCATGTCACTGGGCCCCCCGGTTACACACTTTCTGATCTCACTGGGCCCCCGGTTTACACACTGTCTGATCTCACTGGGCCCCCGGTTTACACACTTTCTGATCTCACTGGGCCCCCAGATTACAGACTGTCTGATCTCACTGGGCCCCAGGGTTACACACTGTCTGATTTCATTGGGCCCCCGGGTGACACACTGTCTGATCTCACAGGGCCCCCGCTTTACACACTGTCTGATTTCACTCGGCCTCGGGGTTACACATTTTCTGATCTCATTGAGCCCCCTGGTTACTCACGGTCTGAGTCACTGGGCCCCGGGTTACACTCTGTCTGATCTCAGTGGGACCCCAGCTTAAAAACTGCCTGATTTCACTGGGCCCCCGTGTTACACACTGTCTGATCTCACTGGGCCCCCGGGTTAGTCACTGTCTGATCTCACTGCGCTTATGGGTGACACACTGTCTGATCTCACTGGGCCGCTGGTTTACATCAGGTCTGAACTCACTGGCCCCCCGGGTTACACACTCTCTGATCTCATTGGGACCCCGGTTTACACACTGTCTCATCTCACTGGGCCCTCGAGTTACTCACGGTCTGATTCACTGGGCCCCGGGTTACACACTGCCTGATCTCACTGGGCCCCCGGGTTACACACTGTCTAATCTCACTGGGCCCCCGGGTTACACACTGTCTGACCTCAGTGGGACCCCGGGTTGAAAACTGTCTGATGTCACTGGGCCCCCGTGATTCACACTGTCTGATCTCACTGGTCCCCCGGGTTAGTCACTGTCTGATCTCACTGCCATTATGGGTTACACACTGTCTGATCTCTCTGGGCTCCCGGGTTACACACAATCTGACCTCACTCGGCCCATCCTCCCCGGGTTTCACACTGTCTGGTCTCACTGGACACATCCTCCCTTGGTTACACACTTTCTGATCTCACTGAACCAATCCTCCAGGGTTACACTGTGTCTGATCTCACTGGGCCCATTCTCCCTGGGTTAAGACACTGTCTGATCTCACTGGACTCATTCTCCCCGGGTTAAGACAATGTCAGATCTCCCTGTCCCGCCGGGTTACACACTGTCTGATCACTCTGGGCCCCGGGATTACACACTGTCTGATCTCTCTGAGCCCCGGGTTTACACACTGTCTGATCTCTCTGCCTTCCTCCGGTAACACACTGTCTGTCCTCAGTGGGCCGCCGGGTTACACACTCTCTGATCTCACTGACACCGCAGTGTTGCACACTGTCTGCTCTCACTGGCCCCCCGGGTTACACACTGTCTGATCACAAAGGGCCCCGGTGTTGCACATTTTCTGATCTCATTGGGCCCCCGGTTTACACGCAGTCCGATCTCAATGGGCCGCCGAGTTACACACTGTCTGATCTTTCTGGTCCCCTGGGATACACACTGTCAAATCTCACTGGGCACCCGAGTTACACAGTTTCTGATCGCGCTGTGCCCATTCTACCCGGCTTACACACTGTCTGATCTCACTGGGCCCCCCATTTACACAGTCTCGAATCTCACTGGGCCCCCGGGTTACACACTGTCTGAACTCACTGAGTCCCGGGGTTACACATTTTCTGTTCTCATTGGCCCCCCAACTTACACACTGTCTGATGTCACTGGGCCCCAGGTTTACACACTCTCTGATTTCATTGGGCCCCCGGTTTACACACAGTCCGATCTCACTGGGCCCCCGAGTTACACACTGTCTGATCTTTCTGGTCCTCTGGGATACACACTGTCAAATCTCACTGGGCACCCGAGTTGCACAGTTTCTGATCGCGCTGGGCCCATTTTGGCCGGGTTACACACTGTCTGATCTCACTGGGCCCCCGGGTTACACACTGTCTGATCTCACTGGGCCGCTGGTTTACATCCGATCTGAACTCACTGGCCCCCTGGGTTACACACTCTCTGATCTCATTGGGACCCCGGTTTACACACTGTCTGATGTCACTGGGCCCTCGAGTTACACACGGCCTGTCCTCACTGGGCCCCCGGGTTACTCAAGGTCTGATCTCACTGGGCCTCCGGGTTACACACTGTCTGATCTCACTGGTCCCCTGGATTACACACTGTCTCATCTCACTGGGCCCCCCGGTTACACACTGTCTGATCACACTGGGCCCCCGAGTTACACACTTTCTGATCTCACTGGGCTCCCAGATTACAGACTGTCTGATCTCACTGGGCCCCAGGGTTACACACTTTCTGATCTCACTGGGCCCCCGCGTGACACACTGTCTGATCTCACTGGGCCCCCGCGTTACACACTGTCTGATCTCACTCGGCCTCGGGGTTCCACATTTTCTGATCTCATTTGAGCGCCCGGCTTACTCACGGCCTGATTCACTCGGCCCCGGGTTAGACACTGTCTGATCTCACTGGGACCCCGGCTTAAAAACTGCCTGATTTCATTTGGCTCCCCGTGTTACACACTGTCTGATCTCACTGGGCCCCCGGGTTAGTTACTCTCTGATCTCAGTGCGCTTATGGGTGACACACTGTCTGATCTCAATGGGCCGCTGGTTTGCAACCGGTCTGAACTCACTGGACCCCGGGTTACACACTCTCTGATCTTACTGCACCCCGGGTTACACACTGTCTAATCTCACTGGGCCCGCGGGTTACACACGGTCTGTACTCACTGGGGCCACGGGTTACTCACGGTCTGATTCACTGGGCCGCGGGTTACACAATGTCTAATCTCACTGGGCCCCCGGGTGACTCACGGTCTGATTCACTGGGCCCCGGGTTACACACTGTCTGATCTCACTGGGACCTCGGGTTAAAAACTGTCTGATCTCACTGGGCCCCCTGTGGCACACTGTCTGATCTCACTGAGCCCCAGGTTTAGTCACTGTCTGATCTCACTGCGCTTAAGGGTGACACACTGTCTGATCTCATTGGGCCGCTGGTTTACATCCGGTCTGAACTCACTGGCCCCCTGGTTTGCACACGCTCTGATCTCATTGGGACCCAGTTTTACACACTGTCTAATCTCACTGGACCCTCCAGTTACTCACGGTCTGATCTCACTGGGCCCCCAGGTGACACACTGTCTGATCTCACTGGTCCCCTGGGTTACACACTGTCTCATCTCACTGTGCCCCCCGGTTACACACTGTCTGATCTCACTGGACCCCCGAGTTACACACTGTCTGATCTCACGGGGCCCCCGGTTTACACACTTTCTGATCTCACTGGGCCCCCAGATTACAGACTGTCTGATCTCACTAGGCTCCAGGGTTACACACTGTCTGATCTCACTGGGCTCCCGGGTTACTCACGGTCTGATTCCATGGGCCACCGGTTACACACTGCCTGTTCTCACTGGGCCCCTGGGTTACACACTGTCTAATCTCACTGGGCCCCCGGGTTACACACTGTCTGAACTCACTGGGCTTCCGGGTGACTCACGATCTGATTCACTGGGACCCGCGTTACACACTGTCTGACCTCACTGGGACCCCGGGTTAAAAACTGTCTGATCTCAGTGGGCCCCCGTGTTACAATCTGTCTGATCTCACTGGGTCCCCGGGTTCGTCACTGTCTGATCTCACTGCGATTATGGGTTACACACTGTCTGATCTCACTGTGTTCCCGGGTTAGACACAATGTGACCTCACCCGGCCCATCCTCCCCGGGTGTCACACTGTCTGATCTCACTGGGTTCATCCTCCCTTGTTTGCACACTGCCTGATCTCAGTGAACCAATCCTCCCCGGGATAATCTGTGTCTTATCTCACTGGGCCCATTCTCCCTGGGTTAAGACACTGTCTGATCTCACTGGACTCATTCTTCTCGGGTTAAGACAATGTCCGATCTCCCTGTCCCGCCGGGTTACACACTGTCTGATCTCATTGGGCCCCCGGTTTACACGCAGTCCGATCTCACTGGGCCGCCGGGTTACACACTGTCTGATCTTTCTGGTCCCCTGGGATACACACTGTCAAATCTCACTGGGCACCCGAGTTACACAGTTTCTGATCGCGCTGGGCCCATTCTGCCCGATTACACAATGTCTGATCTCACTGGGCCCCCGGTTTACACAGTCTCGAATCTCACTGGGCCCCCGGGTTACACACTGTCTGATCTCACTGAGTCCCGGGGTTACACATTTTCTGATCTCATTGGCCCCCCAACTTACACACTGTCTGATCTCACTGGGCCCCCGGTTTACACACTTTCTGATCTCACTGGGCCCCCAGATGACAGACTGTCTGATCTCACTGGGCCCCAGGGTTACACACTGTCTGATTTCATTGGGCCCCCGGGTGACACACTGTTTGATCTCACAGGGCCCCCGCTTTACACACTGTCTGATTTCACTCGGCCTCGGGGTTACACATTTTCTGATCTCATTGAGCCCCCTGGTTACTCACGGTCTGATTCATTGGGCCCCGGGTTACACTCTGTCTGATCTCACTGGGACCCCAGCTTAAAAACTGCGTGATTTCACTGGGCCCCCGTGTTACACACTGTCTGATCTCACTGGGCCCCCGGGTTAGTCACTGTCTGATCTCACTGCGCTTATGGGTGACTCACTGTCTGATCTCACTGGGCCGCTGGTTTACATCCGGTCTGAACTCACTGGCCCCCCGGGTTACACACTCTCTGATCTCATTGGGACCCCGGTTTACACATTGTCTCATCTCACTGGGCCCTCGAGTTACTCACGGTCTGATCTCCCTGGGCCCCGGGTTACACAGTCTGTACTCACTGGGTCGACGGTTTACTCACGGTTTGATTCACTGGGCCCCGGGTTACACACTGCCTGATCTCACTGGGCCCCCGGGTTACACACTGTCTAATCTCACTGGGCCCCCGGGTTACACACTGTCTGACCTCACTGGGACACCGGGTTGAAAACTGTCTGATGTCACTGGGCACCCGTGATTCACACTGTCTGATCTCACTGGTCCCCCGGGTTAGTCACTGTCTGATCTCACTGCCATTATGGGTTACACACTGTCTGATCTCACTGGGCCCGCGGGTTACACACGGTCTGTACTCACTGGGCCCACGGGTTACTCACGGTCTGATTCACTGGGCCCCGGGTTACACAATGTCTAATCTCACTGGGCCCCCGGGTGACTCACGGTCTGATTCACTGGGCCCCGGGTTACAAACTGTCTGATCTCACTGGGCCCTCGTGTTGCACACTGTCTGATCTCACTGAGCCCCAGGTTTAGTCACTGTCTGATCTCACTGCGCTTAAGGGTGACACACTGTCTGATCTCATTGGGCCGCTGGTTTACATCCGGTCTGAACTCACTGGCCCCCTGGTTTGCACACTCTCTGATCTCATTGGGACCCAGTTTTACACACTGTCTGATCTCACTGGATCCTCCAATTACTCACGGTCTGATCTCACTGGGCCCCCAGGTTACACACTGTCTGATCTCACTGGTCCCCTGGGTTACACACTGTCTCATCTCACTGTGCCCCCCGGTTACACACTGTCTGATCTCACTGGACCCCCGAGTTACACACTGTCTGATCTCACGGGGCCCCCGGTTTACACACTTTCTGATCTCACTGGGCCCCCAGATTACAGACTGTCTGATCTCACTGGGACCCAGGGTTACACACTGTCGGATGTCACTGGGCTCCCGGGTTGCTCACGGTCTGATTCCATGGGCCACCGGTTACAAACTGCCTGATTTCACTGGGCCCCTGGGTTACACACTGTCTAATCTCACTGGGCCCCCGGGTTACACACTGTCTGAACTCACTGGTCTTCCGGGTGACTCACGATCTGATTCACTGGGACCCGCGTTACACACTGTCTGACCTCACTGGGACCCCGGGTTAAAAACTGTCTGATCTCAGTGGGCCCCCGTGTTACAATCTGTCTGATCTCACTGGGTCCCCGGTTTCGTCACTGTCTGATCTCACTGCGATTATGGGTTACACACTGTCTGATCTCACTGTGTTCCCGGGTTACACACAATGTGACCTCACCCGGCCCATCCTCCCCGGGTGTCACACTGTCTGATCTCACTGGGTTCATCCTCCCTTGTTTGCACACTGCCTGATCTCAGTGAACCAATCCTCCCCGGGATAATCTGTGTCTTATCTCACTGGGCCCATTCTCCCTGGGTTAAGACACTGTCTGATCTCACTGGACTCATACTTCTCGAGTTAAGACAATGTCCGATCTCCCTGTCCCGCCGGGTTACACACTGTCTGATCTCATTGGGCCCCCGGTTTACACGCAGTCCGATCTCACTGGGCCGCCGGGTTACACACTGTCTGATCTTTCTGGTCCCCTGGGATACACACTGTCAAATCTCACTGGGCACCCGAGTTACACAGTTTCTGATCGCGCTGGGCCCATTCTGCCCGGCTTACACAATGTCTGATTTCACTGGGCCCCCGGTTTACACAGTCTCGAATCTCACTGGGCCCCCGGGTTACACACTGTCTGATCTCACTGAGTCCCGGGGTTACACATTTTCTGATCTCATTGGCCCCCCAACTTAAACACTGTCTGATCTCACTGGGCCCCCGGTTTACACACTTTCTGATCTCACTGGGCCCCCAGATTACAGACTGTCTGATCTCACTGGGCCCCAGGGTTACACACTGTCTGATTTCCTTGGGCCCCCGGGTGACACACTGTCTGATCTCACAGTGTCCCCGCTTTACACACTGTCTGATTTCACTCGGCCTCGGGGTTACACATTTTCTGATCTCATTGAGCCCCCTGGTTACTCACGGTCTGATTCATTGGGCCCCGGGTTACACTCTGTCTGATCTCACTGGGACCCCAGCTTAAAAACTGCCTGATTTCACTGGGCCCCCGTGTTACACACTGTCTGATCTCACTGGGCCCCCGGGTTAGTCACTGTCTGATCTCACTGCGCTTATGGGTGACACACTGTCTGATCTCACTGGGCCGCTGGTTTACATCCGGTCTGAACTCACTGGCCCCCCGGGTTACACACTCTCTGATCTCATTGGGACCCCGGTTTACACACTGTCTCATCTCACTGGGCCCTCGAGTTACTCACGGTCTGATCTCCCTGGGCCCCGGGTTACACAGTCTGTACTCACTGGGTCGACGGTTTACTCACGGTTTGATTCACTGGGCCCCGGGTTACACACTGCCTGATCTCACTGGGCCCCCGGGTTACACACTGTCTAATCTCACTGGGCCCCCGGGTTACACACTGTCTGACCTCACTGGGACCCCGGGTTGAAAACTGTCTGATGTCACTGGGCACCCGTGATTCACACTGTCTGATCTCACTGGTCCCCCGGGTTAGTCACTGTCTGATCTCACTGCCATTATGGGTTACACACTGTCTGATCTCACTGGGCCCGCGGGTTACACACGGTCTGTACTCACTGGGCCCACGGGTTACTCACGGTCTGATTCACTGGGCCCCGGGTTACACAATGTCTAATCTCACTGGGCCCCCGGGTGACTCACGGTCTGATTCACTGGGCCCCGGGTTACAAACTGTCTGATCTCACTGGGCCCTCGTGTTGCACACTGTCTGATCTCACTGAGCCCCAGGTTTAGTCACTGTCTGATCTCACTGCGCTTAAGGGTGACACACTGTCTGATCTCATTGGGCCGCTGGTTTACATCCGGTCTGAACTCACTGGCCCCCTGGTTTGCACACTCTCTGATCTCATTGGGACCCAGTTTTACACACTGTCTGATCTCACTGGACCCTCCAATTACTCACGGTCTGATCTCACTGGGCCCCCAGGTTACACACTGTCTGATCTCACTGGTCCCCTGGGTTACACACTGTCTCATCTCACTGTGCCCCCCGGTTACACACTGTCTGATCTCACTGGACCCCCGAGTTACACACTGTCTGATCTCACAGGGCCCCCGGTTTACACACTTTCTGATCTCACTGGGCCCCCAGATTACAGACTGTCTGATCTCACTGGGACCCAGGGTTACACACTGTCGGATCTCACTGGGCTCCCGGGTTACTCACGGTCTGATTCCATGGGCCACCGGTTACACACTGCCTGATTTCACTGGGCCCCTGGGTTACACACTGTCTAATCTCACTGGGCCCCCGGGTTACACACTGTCTGAACTCACTGGCCTTCCGGGTGACTCACGATCTGATTCACTGGGACCCGCGTTACACACTGTCTGACCTCACTGGGACCCCGGGTTATAAACTGTCTGATCTCATTTGGCCCCCGTGTTACACTCTGTCTGATCTCACTGGGTCCCCGGGTTCGTCACTGTCTGATCTCACTGCGATTATGGGTTACACACTGTCTGATCTCACTGTGTTCCCGGGTTACACACAATGTGACCTCACCCGGCCCATCCTCCCCGGGTTTCACACTGTCTGATCTCACTGGGTTCATCCTCCCTTGTTTGCACACTGTCTGATCTCAGTGAACCAATCCTCCCCGGGATAATCTGTGTCTTATCTCACTGGGCCCATTCTCCCTGCGTTAAGACACTGTCTGATCTCACTGGACTCATTGTTCTCGGGTTAAGACAATGTCCGATCTCCCTGTCCCGCCAGGTTACACACTGTCTGATCTCATTGGGCCCCCGGTTTACACGCAGTCCGATCTCACTGGGCCGCCGAGTTACACACTGTCTGATCTTTCTGGTCCCCTGGGATACACACTGTCAAATCTCACTGGGCACCCGAGTTACACAGTTTCTGATCGCGCTGGGCCCATTCTGCCCGGCTTACACAATGTCTGATCTCACTGGGCCCCCGGTTTACAAAGTCTCGAATCTCACTGGGCCCCCGGGTTAAACACTGTCCGATCTCACTGATTCCCGGGGTTACACATTTTCTGATCTCATTGGCCCCCCAACTTACACACTGTCTGATGTCACTGGGCCCCAGGGTTACACACTCTCTGATGTCATTGGGCCCCCGGTTTACACACAGTCCGATCTCACTGGGCCCCCGAGTTACACACTGTCTGATCTTTCTGGTCCCCTGGGATACAAACTGTCAAATCTTACTGGGCACCCGAGTTGCACAGTTTCTGATCGCGCTGGGCCCATTCTGCCCGGGTTACACACTGTCTGATCTCACTGGGCCCCCGCTTTACACACTCCCAAATCTCACTGGGCCCCCAGGTTACACACTGTCTGATCTCACTGGGCCCCCGGGTGACTCACGGTCTGATTCACTGGGCCCCGGGTTACACACTGTCTAATCTCACTGGGCCCGCGGGTTACGCACTGTCTGTACTCACTGGGCCCACGTGTTATTCACGGTCTGATTCACTGGGCCCCGGGTTACACACTGTCTGATCTCACTGTGACCTCCGGTTAAAAACTGTGTGATCTCACTGGGCCCTCGTGTTGCACACTGTCTGATCTCACTGAACCCCAGGTTTAGTCACTGTCTGATCTCACTGGGCCCCGGTGTTACACATTTTCTGATCTCATTGGGCCCCCGTTTTAACGCAGTCCGATCTCAATGGGCCGCCGAGTTACCCACTGTCTGATCTTTCTGGTCCCCTGGGATACACACTGTCAAATCTTACTGGGCACCCGAGTTGCACAGTTTCTGATCGCGCTGGGCCCATTCTGCCCGGGTTACACACTGTCTGATCTCACTGGGCCCCCGCTTTACACACTCTCTAATCTCACTGGGCCCCCAGGTTACACACTGTCTGATCTCACTGGGCCCCCGGGTGACTCACGGTCTGATTCACTGGGCCCCGGGTTACACACTGTCTAATCTCACTGGGCCCGCGGGTTACGCACTGTCTGTACACATTGGGCCCACGTGTTACTCACGGTCTGATTCACTGGGCCCCGGGTTACACACTGTCTGATCTCACTGTGACCTCGGGTTAAAAACTGTGTGATCTCACTGGGCCCTCGTGTTGCACACTGTCTGATCTCACTGAGCCCCAGGTTTAGTCACTGTCTGATCTCACTGCGCTTAAGGGTGACACACTGTCTGATCTCATTGTTCCCCTGGGTTACACACTGTCTGATCTCACTGGGCCCCCGGTTTACACACTTTCTGATCTCACTGGGCCCCCAGATTACAGACTGTCTGATCTCACTGGGCCCCAGGGTTACACACTGTCTGATCTCACTGGGCCCCCGTGTTACTCACGGTCTGATTCCATGGGCCACGGGTTACACACTGTCTGATCTCACTGGGCCCCTGGGTTACACACTGTCTAATCTCACTTGACCCCCGGGTTAGACACTGTCTAAACTCACTGGGCTTCCGGGTGACTCACGGTCTGATTAATTTGACCCGCGTTACACACTGTCTGACCTCACTGGGACCCCGGGTTCAAAACTGTCTGATCTCAGTGGGCCGCCGTGTTACACTCTGTCTGATCTCACTGGGTCCCCGGGTTCGTCACTGTCTGATCTCACTGCGATTATGGGTTACACACCGTCTGATCTCACTGTGCTCCCGGGTTACACACAATGTGACCTCACCCGGCCCATCCTCCCCGGGTTTCACACTGTCTGATCTCACTGGGTTCATCCTCCCTTGTTTACACACTGCCTGATCTCAGTGAACCAATTCTCCAAGGGATAAACTGTGACTTATCTCACTGGGCCCATTCTCCCTGGGTTAAGACACTGTCTGATCTCACTGGACTTATGCTTCTCGGGTTAAGACAATGTCCGATCTCCTTGTCCCGCCGGGTTACACACTGTCTGATCTCATTGGGCACCCGGTTTACACGCAGTCTGATCTCACTGGGCCGCCGAGTTACACACTGTCTGATCTTTCTGGTCCCCTGGGATACACGCTGTCAAATCTCACTGGGCACCCGAGTTACACAGTTTCTGATTGCGTTGGCCCATTCTGCCCACCTTACAAAATGTCTGATCTCACTGCGCCCCCGGTTTACACAGTCTCGAATCTCACTGGGCCCCCGGGTTACACACTGTCTGATCTCACTGAGTCCCGGAGTTATACATTTTCTGATCTCATTGGCCCCCCAACTTACACACTGTCTGATGTCACTGGGCCCCAGGGTTACACACTCTCTGATCTGATTTGGCCCCCGGTTTACACACAGTCCGATCTCACTGGGCCCCCGAGTTACACACTGTCTGATCTATCTGGTCCCCTGGGATACACACTGTGAAATCTCACTGGGCACCCGAGTTGCACAGTTTCTGATCGCGCTGGGCCCATTCTGCCCGGGTTACACACTGTCTGATCTCACTGGGCCCCCGCTTTACACACTCTCTAATTTTACTGGGCTCCCAGGTTACACACTGTCTGATCTCACTGGGCCCCCGGGTGACTCACGGTCTGATTCACTGGGCCGCGGGTTACACACTGTCTGATCTCACTGGGACCTGTGGTTAAAAACTGTCTGATCTCACTGGACCCCCGTTTTGCACACTGTCTGATCTCACTGAGCCCCAGGTTTAGTCACTGTCTGCTTTCACTGCGCTTAAGGGTGTCACACTGTCTGATCTCATTGGACCGCTGGTTTACATCCGGTCTGAACTCACTGGCCCCCTGGTTTGCACACTCTCTAATCTCATTGGGACCCCGTTTTACACACTGTCTGATCTCACTGGGCCCTCGAGTTACTCACGGTCTGATCTTACTGGGCCCCCGGATAACACACTGTCTGATCTCACTGGTCCCTTGGGTTACACCCTGTCTCATCTCACTGGGCCCCCCGGTTACACACTGTCTGATCTCACTGGACCCTCGAGTTACACACTGTCTGATCTCACTGGGCCCCCGGTTTACACACGTTCTGATCTCACTGGGCCCCAGGGTTACACACTGTCTGATCTCATTGGCCCCCGGGTTACTCACGGTCTGATTCCATGTGCTACGGGTTACACACTGTCTGATCTCACTGGGCCCCTGGGTTACACACTGACTAATCTCACTGGGCCCCCGGGTTACACACTGTCTGAACTCACTGGGCTTCCGGGTGACTCACGGTCTGATTCACTGGGACCCGCGTTACACACTGTCGGACCTCACTGGGACCCCGGATTAAAAACGGTCTGATCTCAGTGGGCCCCCGTGTTACACTCTGTCTGATCTCACTGGGTCCCCGGATTCGTCACTGTCTGATCTTACTGCGATTATGGGTTACACACTGTCTGATCTCACTGTGCTCCCGGGTTACACACAATTTGACCTCACCCGGCCCATCCTCCCCGGGTTTCACACTGTCTGATCTCACTGGGTTCATCCTCCATTGTTTACACACTGCCTGATCTCAGTGAACCAATCCTCCCCAGGATAAACTGTGTCTTATCTCACTGGGCCCATTCTCCCTGGGTTAAGACACTGTCTGATCTCACTGGACTCATTGTTCTCGGGTTAAGACAATGTCCGATCTCCCTGTCCCGCCGGGTTACACACTGTCTGATCTCATTGGGCCCCCGGCTTGCACGCAGTCCGATCTCACTGTGCCGCCGAGTTACACACTGTCTGATCTTACTGGTCCCCTGGGATACACACTGTCAACTCTCACTGGGCACCCGAGTTACACAGTTTCTGATCGCGCTGGGCCCATTCTGCCCGGCTAACACAATGTCTGATCTCACTGGGCCCCCGGTTTACACAGTCTCGAATCTCACTGGGCCCCCGGGTTACACACTCTCTGATCTCACTGAGTCCCGGGGTTACACATTTGCTGAGCTCATTGGCCCCCCAACTTACACACTGTCTGATGTCACTGGGCCCCAGCGTTACACACTCTCTGATCTCATTGGGCCCCCGGTTTACACACAGTCCGATCTCACTGGGCTCCCGAGTTACACACTGTCTGATCTTTCTGGTCCCCTGGGATACACACTGTCAAATCTCACTGGACACCCGAGTTGCACTGTTTCTGATCGCTCTGGGCCCATTCTGCCCGGGTTACACACTGTCTGATCTCACTGGGCCGCCGCTTTACACACTCTCTAATCTCATTGGGCCCCCAGGTTACACACTGTATGATCTCTCTTGGCCCCCGGGTGACTCACGGTCTGATTCACTGGGGCCCGGATTACACACTGTCTGATCTCACTGGGACCTCTGGTTAAAAACTGTCTGATCTCACTGGGCCCCCGTGTTGCACACTGTCTGATCTCACTGAGCCCCAGGTTTAGTCACTGTCTGCTCTCACTGCGCTTAAGGGTGACACACTGTCTGATCTCATTGGGCCGCTGGTTTACATCCGTTCTGAACTCACTGGCCTCCTTGTTTGCACACTCTCTAATCTCATTGGGACCCCGTTTTACACACTGTCTGATCTCACTGGGCCCTCGAGTTACTCAAGGTCTGATCTCACTGGGCCCCCGGATTAGACACTGTCTGATCTCACTGGTCCCCTGGGTTACACACTGTCTCATCTCACTGGGCCCCCCGGTTGCACACTGTCTGGTCTCACTGGACCCCCGAGTTACACACTGTCTGATCTCACTGGGCCCCCGAGTTACACACTTTCTGATTTCACTGGGCCCCCAGATTACACACTGTCTGATCTCACTGGGCCCCTGGGTTACACCCTGTCTAATCTCACTGGGCCCCCGGGTTACACACTGTCTGAACACACTCGGCTTCCAGGTGACTCACGGTCTGATTCACTGGGACCCGCGTTACACACTGTCTGACCTCACTGGGACCCCGGGTTAAAAACTGTCTGATCTCAGTGGGCCCCCGTGTTACACTCAGTCTGATCTCACTGGGTCCCCGGGTTCGTCACTGTTTGATCTCACTGCGATTATGGGTTACACACTGTCTGATCTCACTGTGCTCCCAGGTTACACACAATGTGACCTCACCCGGCCCATTCTCCCCGGGTTCCACACTGTCTGATCTCACTGGGTTCATCCTCCCTTGTTTGCACACTGCCTGATCTCAGTGAACCAATCCTCCCCGGGATAATCTGTGTCTTATCTCACTGGGCCCATTCTCCCTGGGTTAAGACACTGTCTGATCTCACTGGACTCATACTTCTCGAGTTAAGACAATGTCCGATCTCCCTGTCCCGCCGGGTTACACACTGTCTGATCTCATTGGGCCCCCGGTTTACACGCAGTCCGATCTCACTGGGCCGCCGGGTTACACACTGTCTGATCTTTCTGGTCCCCTGGGATACACACTGTCAAATCTCACTGGGCACCCGAGTTACACAGTTTCTGATCGCGCTGGGCCCATTCTGCCCGGCTTACACAATGTCTGATTTCACTGGGCCCCCGGTTTACACAGTCTCGAATCTCACTGGGCCCCCGGGTTACACACTGTCTGATCTCACTGAGTCCCGGGGTTACACATTTTCTGATCTCATTGGCCCCCCAACTTAAACACTGTCTGATCTCACTGGGCCCCCGGTTTACACACTTTCTGATCTCACTGGGCCCCCAGATTACAGACTGTCTGATCTCACTGGGCCCCAGGGTTACACACTGTCTGATTTCCTTGGGCCCCCGGGTGACACACTGTCTGATCTCACAGTGTCCCCGCTTTACACACTGTCTGATTTCACTCGGCCTCGGGGTTACACATTTTCTGATCTCATTGAGCCCCCTGGTTACTCACGGTCTGATTCATTGGGCCCCGGGTTACACTCTGTCTGATCTCACTGGGACCCCAGCTTAAAAACTGCCTGATTTCACTGGGCCCCCGTGTTACACACTGTCTGATCTCACTGGGCCCCCGGGTTAGTCACTGTCTGATCTCACTGCGCTTATGGGTGACACACTGTCTGATCTCACTGGGCCGCTGGTTTACATCCGGTCTGAACTCACTGGCCCCCCGGGTTACACACTCTCTGATCTCATTGGGACCCCGGTTTACACACTGTCTCATCTCACTGGGCCCTCGAGTTACTCACGGTCTGATCTCCCTGGGCCCCGGGTTACACAGTCTGTACTCACTGGGTCGACGGTTTACTCACGGTTTGATTCACTGGGCCCCGGGTTACACACTGCCTGATCTCACTGGGCCCCCGGGTTACACACTGTCTAATCTCACTGGGCCCCCGGGTTACACACTGTCTGACCTCACTGGGACCCCGGGTTGAAAACTGTCTGATGTCACTGGGCACCCGTGATTCACACTGTCTGATCTCACTGGTCCCCCGGGTTAGTCACTGTCTGATCTCACTGCCATTATGGGTTACACACTGTCTGATCTCACTGGGCCCGCGGGTTACACACGGTCTGTACTCACTGGGCCCACGGGTTACTCACGGTCTGATTCACTGGGCCCCGGGTTACACAATGTCTAATCTCACTGGGCCCCCGGGTGACTCACGGTCTGATTCACTGGGCCCCGGGTTACAAACTGTCTGATCTCACTGGGCCCTCGTGTTGCACACTGTCTGATCTCACTGAGCCCCAGGTTTAGTCACTGTCTGATCTCACTGCGCTTAAGGGTGACACACTGTCTGATCTCATTGGGCCGCTGGTTTACATCCGGTCTGAACTCACTGGCCCCCTGGTTTGCACACTCTCTGATCTCATTGGGACCCAGTTTTACACACTGTCTGATCTCACTGGACCCTCCAATTACTCACGGTCTGATCTCACTGGGCCCCCAGGTTACACACTGTCTGATCTCACTGGTCCCCTGGGTTACACACTGTCTCATCTCACTGTGCCCCCCGGTTACACACTGTCTGATCTCACTGGACCCCCGAGTTACACACTGTCTGATCTCACAGGGCCCCCGGTTTACACACTTTCTGATCTCACTGGGCCCCCAGATTACAGACTGTCTGATCTCACTGGGACCCAGGGTTACACACTGTCGGATCTCACTGGGCTCCCGGGTTACTCACGGTCTGATTCCATGGGCCACCGGTTACACACTGCCTGATTTCACTGGGCCCCTGGGTTACACACTGTCTAATCTCACTGGGCCCCCGGGTTACACACTGTCTGAACTCACTGGCCTTCCGGGTGACTCACGATCTGATTCACTGGGACCCGCGTTACACACTGTCTGACCTCACTGGGACCCCGGGTTATAAACTGTCTGATCTCATTTGGCCCCCGTGTTACACTCTGTCTGATCTCACTGGGTCCCCGGGTTCGTCACTGTCTGATCTCACTGCGATTATGGGTTACACACTGTCTGATCTCACTGTGTTCCCGGGTTACACACAATGTGACCTCACCCGGCCCATCCTCCCCGGGTTTCACACTGTCTGATCTCACTGGGTTCATCCTCCCTTGTTTGCACACTGTCTGATCTCAGTGAACCAATCCTCCCCGGGATAATCTGTGTCTTATCTCACTGGGCCCATTCTCCCTGCGTTAAGACACTGTCTGATCTCACTGGACTCATTGTTCTCGGGTTAAGACAATGTCCGATCTCCCTGTCCCGCCAGGTTACACACTGTCTGATCTCATTGGGCCCCCGGTTTACACGCAGTCCGATCTCACTGGACCGCCGAGTTACACACTGTCTGATCTTTCTGGTCCCCTGGGATACACACTGTCAAATCTCACTGGGCACCCGAGTTACACAGTTTCTGATCGCGCTGGGCCCATTCTGCCCGGCTTACACAATGTCTGATCTCACTGGGCCCCCGGTTTACAAAGTCTCGAATCTCACTGGGCCCCCGGGTTAAACACTGTCCGATCTCACTGATTCCCGGGGTTACACATTTTCTGATCTCATTGGTCCCCCAACTTACACACTGTCTGATGTCACTGGGCCCCAGGGTTACACACTCTCTGATGTCATTGGGCCCCCGGTTTACACACAGTCCGATCTCACTGGGCCCCCGAGTTACACACTGTCTGATCTTTCTGGTCCCCTGGGATACAAACTGTCAAATCTTACTGGGCACCCGAGTTGCACAGTTTCTGATCGCGCTGGGCCCATTCTGCCCGGGTTACACACTGTCTGATCTCACTGGGCCCCCGCTTTACACACTCCCAAATCTCACTGGGCCCCCAGGTTACACACTGTCTGATCTCACTGGGCCCCCGGGTGACTCACGGTCTGATTCACTGGGCCCCGGGTTACACACTGTCTAATCTCACTGGGCCCGCGGGTTACGCACTGTCTGTACTCACTGGGCCCACGTGTTATTCACGGTCTGATTCACTGGGCCCCGGGTTACACACTGTCTGATCTCACTGTGACCTCCGGTTAAAAACTGTGTGATCTCACTGGGCCCTCGTGTTGCACACTGTCTGATCTCACTGAACCCCAGGTTTAGTCACTGTCTGATCTCACTGGGCCCCGGTGTTACACATTTTCTGATCTCATTGGGCCCCCGTTTTAACGCAGTCCGATCTCAATGGGCCGCCGAGTTACCCACTGTCTGATCTTTCTGGTCCCCTGGGATACACACTGTCAAATCTTACTGGGCACCCGAGTTGCACAGTTTCTGATCGCGCTGGGCCCATTCTGCCCGGGTTACACACTGTCTGATCTCACTGGGCCCCCGCTTTACACACTCTCTAATCTCACTGGGCCCCCAGGTTACACACTGTCTGATCTCACTGGGCCCCCGGGTGACTCACGGTCTGATTCACTGGGCCCCGGGTTACACACTGTCTAATCTCACTGGGCCCGCGGGTTACGCACTGTCTGTACACATTGGGCCCACGTGTTACTCACGGTCTGATTCACTGGGCCCCGGGTTACACACTGTCTGATCTCACTGTGACCTCGGGTTAAAAACTGTGTGATCTCACTGGGCCCTCGTGTTGCACACTGTCTGATCTCACTGAGCCCCAGGTTTAGTCACTGTCTGATCTCACTGCGCTTAAGGGTGACACACTGTCTGATCTCATTGTTCCCCTGGGTTACACACTGTCTGATCTCACTGGGCCCCCGGTTTACACACTTTCTGATCTCACTGGGCCCCCAGATTACAGACTGTCTGATCTCACTGGGCCCCAGGGTTACACACTGTCTGATCTCACTGGGCCCCCGTGTTACTCACGGTCTGATTCCATGGGCCACGGGTTACACACTGTCTGATCTCACTGGGCCCCTGGGTTACACACTGTCTAATCTCACTTGACCCCCGGGTTAGACACTGTCTAAACTCACTGGGCTTCCGGGTGACTCACGGTCTGATTAATTTGACCCGCGTTACACACTGTCTGACCTCACTGGGACCCCGGGTTCAAAACTGTCTGATCTCAGTGGGCCGCCGTGTTACACTCTGTCTGATCTCACTGGGTCCCCGGGTTCGTCACTGTCTGATCTCACTGCGATTATGGGTTACACACCGTCTGATCTCACTGTGCTCCCGGGTTACACACAATGTGACCTCACCCGGCCCATCCTCCCCGGGTTTCACACTGTCTGATCTCACTGGGTTCATCCTCCCTTGTTTACACACTGCCTGATCTCAGTGAACCAATTCTCCAAGGGATAAACTGTGACTTATCTCACTGGGCCCATTCTCCCTGGGTTAAGACACTGTCTGATCTCACTGGACTTATGCTTCTCGGGTTAAGACAATGTCCGATCTCCTTGTCCCGCCGGGTTACACACTGTCTGATCTCATTGGGCACCCGGTTTACACGCAGTCTGATCTCACTGGGCCGCCGAGTTACACACTGTCTGATCTTTCTGGTCCCCTGGGATACACGCTGTCAAATCTCACTGGGCACCAGAGTTACACAGTTTCTGATCGCGTTGGCCCATTCTGCCCACCTTACAAAATGTCTGATCTCACTGCGCCCCCGGTTTACACAGTCTCGAATCTCACTGGGCCCCCGGGTTACACACTGTCTGATCTCACTGAGTCCCGGAGTTATACATTTTCTGATCTCATTGGCCCCCCAACTTACACACTGTCTGATGTCACTGGGCCCCAGGGTTACACACTCTCTGATCTGATTTGGCCCCCGGTTTACACACAGTCCGATCTCACTGGGCCCCCGAGTTACACACTGTCTGATCTATCTGGTCCCCTGGGATACACACTGTGAAATCTCACTGGGCACCCGAGTTGCACAGTTTCTGATCGCGCTGGGCCCATTCTGCCCGGGTTACACACTGTCTGATCTCACTGGGCCCCCGCTTTACACACTCTCTAATTTTACTGGGCTCCCAGGTTACACACTGTCTGATCTCACTGGGCCCCCGGGTGACTCACGGTCTGATTCACTGGGCCGCGGGTTACACACTGTCTGATCTCACTGGGACCTGTGGTTAAAAACTGTCTGATCTCACTGGACCCCCGTTTTGCACACTGTCTGATCTCACTGAGCCCCAGGTTTAGTCACTGTCTGCTTTCACTGCGCTTAAGGGTGTCACACTGTCTGATCTCATTGGACCGCTGGTTTACATCCGGTCTGAACTCACTGGCCCCCTGGTTTGCACACTCTCTAATCTCATTGGGACCCCGTTTTACACACTGTCTGATGTCACTGGGCCCTCGAGTTACTCACGGTCTGATCTTACTGGGCCCCCGGATAACACACTGTCTGATCTCACTGGTCCCTTGGGTTACACCCTGTCTCATCTCACTGGGCCCCCCGGTTACACACTGTCTGATCTCACTGGACCCTCGAGTTACACACTGTCTGATCTCACTGGGCCCCCGGTTTACACACGTTCTGATCTCACTGGGCCCCAGGGTTACACACTGTCTGATCTCATTGGCCCCCGGGTTACTCACGGTCTGATTCCATGTGCTACGGGTTACACACTGTCTGATCTCACTGGGCCCCTGGGTTACACACTGACTAATCTCACTGGGCCCCCGGGTTACACACTGTCTGAACTCACTGGGCTTCCGGGTGACTCACGGTCTGATTCACTGGGACCCGCGTTACACACTGTCGGACCTCACTGGGACCCCGGATTAAAAACGGTCTGATCTCAGTGGGCCCCCGTGTTACACTCTGTCTGATCTCACTGGGTCCCCGGATTCGTCACTGTCTGATCTTACTGCGATTATGGGTTACACACTGTCTGATCTCACTGTGCTCCCGGGTTACACACAATTTGACCTCACCCGGCCCATCCTCCCCGGGTTTCACACTGTCTGATCTCACTGGGTTCATCCTCCATTGTTTACACACTGCCTGATCTCAGTGAACCAATCCTCCCCAGGATAAACTGTGTCTTATCTCACTGGGCCCATTCTCCCTGGGTTAAGACACTGTCTGATCTCACTGGACTCATTGTTCTCGGGTTAAGACAATGTCCGATCTCCCTGTCCCGCCGGGTTACACACTGTCTGATCTCATTGGGCCCCCGGCTTGCACGCAGTCCGATCTCACTGTGCCGCCGAGTTACACACTGTCTGATCTTACTGGTCCCCTGGGATACACACTGTCAACTCTCACTGGGCACCCGAGTTACACAGTTTCTGATCGCGCTGGGCCCATTCTGCCCGGCTAACACAATGTCTGATCTCACTGGGCCCCCGGTTTACACAGTCTCGAATCTCACTGGGCCCCCGGGTTACACACTCTCTGATCTCACTGAGTCCCGGGGTTACACATTTGCTGAGCTCATTGGCCCCCCAACTTACACACTGTCTGATCTCACTGGGCCCCAGCGTTACACACTCTCTGATCTCACTGGGCCCCGGGTTACACACTGTCTGATCTCACTGGGACCTCTGGTTAAAAACTGTCTGATCTCACTGGGCCCCCGTGTTGCACACTGTCTTATCTCACTGAGCCCCAGGTTTAGTCACTGTCTGCTCTCATTGCGCTTAAGGGTGACACACTGTCTGACCTCATTGGGCCGCTGGTTTACATCCGGTCTGAACTCACTGGCCCCCTGGTTTGCAGACTCTCTAATCTCATTGGGACCCCGTTTTACATACTGTCTGATCTGACTGGGCCCTCGAGTTACTCACGGTCTGATCTCACTGGGCCTCCGGATTACACACTGTCTGATCTCACTGGTCCCCTGAGTTACACACTGTCTCATCTCACTGGGCCCCCCGGTTACACACTGTCTGATCTCACTGGACCCCCGAGTCACACATCTCTGATCTCACTGGGCCCCCGGTTTACACACTTTCTGATCTCGCTGGTCCCCCAGATTACAGACTGTCTGATCTCACTGGGCCCCAGGATTACACACTGTCTGATCTCACTGGGCTCTCGGGTAACTCACGGTCTGATTCCATGGGCCACGGGTTACACACTGTCTGATCTCACTGTGCCTCTGGGTTACACACTGTCTAATCTCACTGGGCCCCCGGGTTACACACTGTCTGAACTCACTGGGCTTCCGGGTGACTCACAGTCTGATTCACTGGAATCCGCGTGACACACTGTCTGACCTCACTGGGACCCCGGGTTAAAAACTGTCTGATCTCAGTGGGCCCCCGTGTTACACACTGTCTGATCTCACTGGGTGCCCGGGTTCATCACTGTCTGATCTCACTGCGATTATGGGTTACACACTGTCTGATCTCTCTGTGCTACCGGGTTACACACAATGTGACCTCACTCGGCCCATCCTCCCCGGGTTTCACACTGCCTGATCTCACTTGGTTCATCCTCCATTGTTTAGACACTGCCTGATCTCAGTGAACCAATCCTCCCCGGGATAAACTGTGTCTTATCTCACTGGGCCCATTCTCCCTTGATTAAGACACTGTCTGATCTCACTGGACTCATTCTTCTCGGGTAAAGACAATGTCTGATCTCCCTGTTCCGCCGGGTTACCCACTGTCTGATCACTCTGGGCCCCGGTGTTACACACTGTCTGATCTCTCTGCGTTCCTATGGTTACACACTGTCCGTCCTCAGTGGGCCGCCGGTTTACACACTCTCTGATCTCACTGATACCGCAGTGTTACACACTGTCTCATCTCAATGGGCCCCAGGGTGACACATGTATGATCTCATTGGGCCCCCGGGTGACACATTGTCTGATCTCACTGGGCCCCCGGGTTACACACTGTCTGATCTCACTGAGCCCAGGCGTTACACATTTTCTGATCTCATTGGGCCCCCGGTTTGCATACTGTCTGATGTCACTGGGCCGCAGGGTTACACACTCTCTGATCTCATTGAGCCCCTGGTTTACACATAGTCCGATCTCACTGGGCCCCCGAGTTACACACTGTCTGATCTTTCTGGCCCCTGGGATACACATTGTCAAATCTCACTGGGCACCCGAGTTACACAGTTTCTGATCGCGCTGCGCCCATTCTGCCCGGGTTACACACTGTCTGATCTCACTGGGCCCCAGGTTTAGTCACTGTCTGATCTCACTGCGCTATGGGTGACACACTGTCTGATCTCACTGGGCCGCTGGTTTATATCCGATTTGAACTCACTGGCCCCCTGCGTTACACACTCTCTGATCTCATTGGGACCCCGGTTTGCACACTGTCTCATGTCACTGGGCCCTCGAGTTACTCACGGTCTGATCTCCCTGGGCCCCCGGGTTACATACTGTCTGATCTCACTGGTCCCCTGGGTTACACACTGTCTCATCTCACTGGGCTCCCCGATTACACACTGTCTGATCTCACTGAGCCCCCGAGTTACACACTGTCTGATCTCACTGGGCCCCCGGTTTACACACTTTCTGATCTCACTGGGCTCCCAGATTACAGACTTTCTGATCTCACTGGGCCCCAGGGTTACACACTTTCTGATCTTACTGGGTCCCCGCGTGACACACTGTCTGATCTCACTGGGCCCCCGCGTTACACACTGTCTGATCTCACTCGGCCTCGGGGTTACACATTTTCTGATCTCATTGAGCCCCCGGCTTACTCACGGTCTGATTCACAGGGCCCCGGGTTACACACTGTCTGATCTCATTGGGACCCCGGCTTAAAAACTGCCTAATTTCACTGGGCCCCCGTGTTACACACTGTCTGATCTCACTGGGCCGCTGGTTAACAACCGGTCTGAACTCATTGGCCCCCCGGGTTACACACTCTCTGATCTCATTTGGACCCCGGTTTACACACTGTCTGATCTCACTGGGCCCTCGAGTTACTCACGGTCTGATCTCACTGCACCCCGGGTTACACATTGTCTAATCTCACTGGGTCCCCGGGTTACGCACTGTGTGTACTCACTGGGCCCACGGGTTACTCACGGTCTGATTCACTGGGCCCCGGGTTTCACACTGTCTGATCTCATTGGGCCCCCGGTTTACACGCAGTCCGATCTCACTGGGCCGCCGAGTTACACACTGTCTGATCTCTCTGCGTTCCTATGGTTACACACTGTCCGTCCTCAGTGGGCCGCCGGTTTACACACTCTCTGATCTCACTGACACCGCAGTGTTACACACTGTCTCATCTCAATGGGCCCCAGGGTGATACATGTATGATCTCATTGGGCCCCCGGGTGACACACTGTCTGATCTCACTGGGCCCCCGGGTTACACACTGTCTGATCTCACTGAGCCCCGGGATTACACATTTTCTTATCTCATTGGGCCCCCGGTTTACATACTGTCTGATGCCACTGGGCCCCAGGGTTACACACTCTCTGATCTCATTGGGCCCCTGGTTTACACATAGTCCGATCTCACTGGGCCCCCGAGTTACACACTGTCTGATCTTTCTGGTCCCCTGGGATACACATTGTCAAATCTCACTGGGCACCCGAGTTACACAGTTTCTGATCGCGCTGGGCCCATTCTGCCCGGGTTACACACTGTCTGATCTCACTGGGTCCCAGGTTTAGTCACTGTCTGATCTCACTGCGCTGATGGGTGACACACTGTCTGATCTCACTGGGCCGCTGGTTTACATCCGATCTGAACTCACTGGCCCCTGGGTTACACACTCTCTGATCTCATTGGGACCCCGGTTTACACACTGTCTCATGTCACTGGGCCCTCGAGTTACTCACGGCCTGCTCTCACTGGGCCCCCGGGTTACTCACGGTCTGATCTCACTGGGCACCCGGGTTACATACTGGCTGATCTCAATGGTCCCCTGGGTTACACACTGTCTCATCTCACTGGGCCCCCCGGTTACACACTGTCTGATCTCACTGGGCCCTCGAGTTACACACTGTCTGATCTCACTGGGCCCCCGGTTTACACACTTTCTGATCTCACTGGGCTCCCAGATTACAGACTGTCTGATCTCACTGGGCCCCAGGGTTGCACACTTTCTGATCTTACTGGGCCCCCGCGTGACACACTGTCTGATCTCACTGGGCCCCCGCGTTACACACTGTCTGATCTCACTCGGCCTCGGGGTTACACATTTTCTGATCTCATTGAGCCCCCGGCTTACTCACGGTCTGATTCACTGGGCCCCGGTTTACACACTGTCTGATCTCATTGGGACCCCGGCTTAAAAACTGCCTAATTTCACAGGGCCCCCGTGTTACACACTGTCTGATCTCACTGGGCCCCCGGGTTAGTCACTGTCTGATCTCACTGCGCATATGGGTGACACACTGTCTGATCTCACTGGGCCGCTGGTTAACAACCGGTCTGAACTCATTGGCCCCCCGGGTTACACACTCTCTGATCTCATTGGGACCCCGGTTTACACACTGTCTGATCTCACTGGGCCCTCGAGTTACTCACGGTCTGATTCACTGGGCCCCGGCTTACGCACTGTCTGACCTCACTGCACCCCCGGGTTACACACTGTCTGATCTCACTGGGACCTCGGTTTAAAAACTGTCTGACCTCACTGGGCCCCCGTGTTGCGCAATGTCTGATCTCACTGAGCCCCAGGTTTAGTCACTGTCTGATCTCACTGCGCTTCAGGGTGACACACTGTCTGATGTCATTGGGCCGCTGGTTTACATCCGGTCTGAACTCACTGGCCCCCTGGTTTACACACTCTCTGATCTCATTGGGACTCCGTTTTACATACTGTCTGATCTCACTGGGCCCTCGAGTTACTCACGGTCTGATCTCACTGGGGCCCCAGGTTACACACTGTCTGATCTCACCGGTCCCCTGGGTTACACACTGTCTCATCTCACTGGGCCCCCCGGTTACACACTGTCTGATCTCACTGGACCCCCGAGTTACACACTGTCTGATCTCACTGGGCCCCCGGTTTACACACTTTCTGATCTCACTGGGCCCCCAGATTACAGACTGTCTGCTCTCACTGGGCCCCAGGGTTACACACTGTCTGATCTCACTTGGTTCATCCTCCCTTGTTTACACACTGCCTGATCTAAGTGAACCAATCCTCCCCGGGATAAACTGTGTCTTATCTCACTGGGCCCATTCCCCCTGGGTTCAGACACTGTCTGATCTCACTGGACTCATTGTTCTCGGGTTAAGACAATGTCCGATCTCCCTGTCCCGCCGGGTTACACACTGTCTGATCTCATTGGGCCCCCGGTTTACACGCAGTCCGATCTCACTGGGCCGCCGAGTTACACACTTTCTGATCTTTCTGGTCCCCTGTCATACACACTGTCAAATCTCACTGGGCACCAGAGTTACACAGTTTCTGATCGCGCTTGTCCCATTCTGCCCGGCTTACACAATGTCTGATCTCAGTGGGCCCCCGGTTTACACAGTCTCGAATCTCACTGGGCCCCCGGGTTACACTCTGTCTGATCTCACTGAGTCCCGGGGTTACACATTTTCTGATCTCATTGGCCCCCCAACTTACACACGTTCTGATGTCACTGGGCCCCAGGGTTACACACTCTCTGATCTCATTGGGGTCCCGGTTTACACACAGTCCGATCTCACTGGGCCCCCGAGTTACACACTGTCTGATCTTTCTGGTCCCCTGGGATACACACTGTCAAATCTCACTGGGCACCCGAGTTGCACAGTTTCTGATCGCGCTTGGCCCATTCTGCCCGGGTTACACACTGTCTGATCTCACTGGGTCCCCGGTTTACACACTGTCTAATCTCACTGGGCCCCCAGGTTACATACTGTCTGATCTCACTGGGCCCCCGGGTGACTCACGGTCTGATTCACTGGGTACCGGTTTGCACAGTGTCTGATCTCATTGGGACCTCGGGTTAAAAACTGGCTGATCTCACTGGGTCCCGTGTTGCACACTGTCTGATCTCACTGAGCCCCAGGTTTAGTCACTGTCTGATCTCACTGCGCTTACGGGTGACACACTGTCTGATCCCATTGGGCCGCAGGTTTACATCCGGTCTGAACTCACTGGCCCCCTGGGTTGCACACTCTCTGATCTCATTGGGACCACGTTTTGCACACTGTCTGATCTCACTGGGTCCTCGAGTTATTCACGGTCTGAGCTCACTGGGGCTTTGGGTTACACACTGTCTGATCTCACTCGTCCCCTGGGTTACACAATGTCTCATTTCACTGGGCCCCCCGGTTACACACTGTCTGATCTCGCTGGACCCCCGAATTACACACTGTCTGATCTCACTGGGCCCCCGATTTACACACTTTCTGATCTTATTGGGCACCCAGATTACAGACGGTCTGATCTCACTGGGCCCCAGGGTTACACACTGTCTGATCTCTCTGGATCTCGGGTTACTCACGGTTTGATTCCATGGGCCACGGGTTATAGACTGTCTGATCTCACTGTATCCCTGGGTTACACACTGTCTAATCTCACTGGGCCCCCGGGTTACACACTGTCTGAACTCACTGGGCTTCCGGGTGACTCACGGTCTGATTCACTGGAATCCGCGTTACACACTGTCTGACCTCACTGGGACCCCGGGTTAAAAACTGTCTGATCACAGTGGGCCCCCGTGTTACACACTGTCTGATCTCACTGGGTCCCCGAATTCGTCACTGTCTGATCTCACTGCGATTATAGGTTACACACTGTCTGATCTCTCTGTGCTCCCGGGTTACACACAATGTGACGTCACTCGGCCCAACCTCCCCGGGTTTCACACTGTCCGATCTCACTGGGTTCATCCTCCCTTGTTTACACACTGCCTGATCTCAGTGAACCAATCCTCCCCGGGATAAACTGTGTCTTATCTCGCTGGGCCCATTCTCTCTTGATGAAGACACTGTCTGATCTCACTGGACTCATTCTTCTCGGGTTAAGACAATGTCCGATCTCCCTGTCCCGCCGGATTATCCACTGTCTGATCACTCTGGGCCCCGGTGTTACACACTGTCTGATCTCTCTGCGTTCGTATGGTTACACACTGTCTGTCCTCAGTGGGCCGCCGGTTTACACACTCTCTGATCTCACTGACACCGCAGTGTTACACACTGTCTCATCTCAATGGGCCCCCGGGTGACACACTGTATGATCTCATTGGGCCCCCGGGTGCAAAACTGTCTGATCTCACTGGGCCCCCGGGTTACACACTGTCTGATCTCACTGAGCCCCGAAGTTACACATTTTCTGATCTCATTGGGTCGCTGGTTTACATACTGTCTGATGTCACTGGGCCGCAGGTTTACACACTCTCTGATCTCATTGGGCCCCCATTTTACACACAGTCCGATCTCACTGGGCCACCGAGTTACACACTGTCTGATCTTTCTGGTCCCCTGGGATACACACTGTCAAATCTCACTGGGCACCCGAGTTACACAGTTTCTGATCGCGCTGGGCCCATTCTGCCCGGCTTGCACACTGTCTGACCTCACTCGGCCCCCGGTTTACATAGTCTCGAATCTCACTGGGCCCCAGGTTTAGTCACTGTCTGATCTCAGTGCGCTTATGGGTGACACACTATCTGATCTCACTGGGCCGCTGGTTTACATCCGATCTGAACTCACTGGCCTCCTGGGTTAGACACTCTCTGATCTCATTGGGACCCCGGTATTAACACTGTCTCATGTCACTGGGCCCTCGAATTACTCACGGCCTGCTCTCACTGGGCCCCCGGGTTACTTTGGTCTGATCTCATTGGGCCGCCGGGTTACACACTGTCTGATCTCACTGGTCCCCTGGGTTACACACTGTCTCATCTCACTGGGCCCCCGGGTTACACACTGTCTGATCTCACTGGGCCCCCGCTTTACACACTTTCAGATCTCACAGGTCTCCCAGATTACAGACTGTCTGATCTCACTGGGCCCCATTGTTACACACTATCTGATCTCACTGTGCCCCCGGGTGACACACTGTCTGATCTCAATGGGCCCACGCGTAACACACTGTCTGATCTCTCTCGGCCTCGGGGTTACACATTTTCTGATCTCATTGAGCCCCCGGCTTACTCACGGTCTGATTCACTGGGCCCCGGCTTACACACTGTCTGATCTCACTGGGACCCCGGCTTAAAAACTGCCTGATTTCACTGGGCACCCGTGTTACACACTGCCTGATCTCACTGGGCCCCCGGGTTAGTCACTGTCTGGTCTCACTGCGCAAATGGGTGACACACTGTCTGATCTCACTGGGCCCTCGAGTTACTCACGGTCTGATTCACTGGGCCCCCCGGTTACACACTGTCTGATCTCACTGGACCCCCGAGTTACACACTGTCTGATCTCACTGGGCCGCCGGTTTACACACTGTCTGATCTCACTGGGCCCCCAGATTACAGACTGTCTGATCTCACTGCACCCCGGGTTACACACTGTCTAATCTCACCGGGCTCCCGGGTTACAAACTGTCTGCACTCACTGGGCCCACGGGTTACTCACGGTCTGATTCACTGGGCCCCGGGTTACACACTGTCTGATCTCACTGGGCCCCCGGTTTACACACTGTCTAATCTCACTGGGCCCCCGGGTTATACATTGTCTGATCTCACTGTGCCCCCGTGTTTCACACTGTCTGATCTCTCTGGGCTCCCGGGTTACACACAATCTGACCTCACTCGGCCCATCTTCCCCGGGTTTCACACTGTCTGATCTCACTGGACCCATTCTGCCTGGGTTGAGACACTGTCTGATCTCACTGGACTCATTCCTCTCGGGTTCAGACAATGACCGATCTCCCTGTCCCGCCGGGTTACACACTGTCTGATCACTCTGGGCCCCGGGGTTACACACTCTCTGATCTCTCTGGGCCCCGGGTTTACACACTGTCTGATCTCTCTGCCTTCCTACGGTTACACACTTTCTGTCCTCAGTAGCACCCCGGGTTACACACTCTCTGATCTCACTGACACCGCAGTGTTGCACACTGTCTGATCTCACTGGACCCCCGGGTTAGTCACGGTCTGATTCACTGGGTACCGGGTTACACACTGTCTGATCTCACTGGGACCCCGGGTTAAAAACTGTCTGATCTCACTGGGCCCCCGTGTTACACACTGTCTGATCTCACTGGGCCCCAGGTTTCGTCACTGTCTGATCTCGCTGCGCTTATGGGTTACACACTGTCTGATCTCACTGGGCCACTGCTTTACATCCGATCTGAACTCACTGGCCCCCTGGGTTACACACTCTCTGATCTCATTGGGACCCCGGTTTACACACTGTCTGATCTCACTGGGCCCTCGGGTTACTCACGGTCTGATCTCACTTGGCCCCCGGGTGTCTGATCTCACTGGGCCACTGGGTTACACGCTGTCTGATCTCACTGGTCCCCTGGGTTACACACTGTCTGATGTCACTGGGCCCCCGGGTGACACACTGTCTGATCTCACTGGGCCCCCGGTTTACACACTTTCTGATCCCACTGGGACCCCAGATTACAGACTGTCTGATCTCACTGGGCCCCAGGTTTACACACTGTCTGATCTCACTGGGCCCCCGGGTGACACACTGTCTGATCTCACTGGGCCCCCGGGTTACATACTGTCTGATCTCACTCGGCCCCGGGGTTACACATTTTCTGATCTCAATGGGCCCCCGGGTTACTCACGGTCTGTTTCACTGCTCCCCGGCTTACACACTGTCTGATCTCACTGGGACCTCGGCTTAAAAACTGGCTGATCTCACTGCGCCCCCATGTTACACACTGTCTGATCTCACTGGGTCCCCGGGTTAGTCACTGTCTGATCTCACTGCGCTTATGGGTGACAAACTGTCTGATCTCACTAGGCCGCTGGTTAAAACGTGTCTGACGTCACTGGTCCCCGTGTTACCCACTGTCTGATCTCACTGGGCCCCAGGTTTAGTCACGGTCTGATCTCACTGCGCTTATGGGTGACACACTATCTGATCTCACTGGGACGCTGGTTTACATCCGATCTGAACTCACTGGCCCCCTGGGTTACACACTCTCTGATCTCATTGGGATCCCGTTTTACACACTGTCTGATCTCACTGGGCCCTGGAGTTACTCACGGCATGATCTCACTGGGCCCCCGGGTTACTTTGGTCTGATCTCACTGGGCCCCCGGGTTACACAATGTCTGATCTCACTGGTCCCCTGGGTTACACACTGTCTCATCTCACTGGGCCCCCGAGTTACTCACGGTCTTATCTCACTGGTCCCCCGGGTTACTCACGGTCTGATCTCACTCGGTCTCGGCTGTACACATTTTCTGATCTCACTGGGACCCCGGGTTAAAAACTGTCTGATCTCACTGGGCCCCCGTGTTACACACTGTCTGATCTCATTGGGCCCCCAGTTTACACTCTGTCTGCTCTCACTGGGCCCCCGGGTTACATACTGTCTGATCTCACTGGGCCCCCGGTTTACACACTCTTGAATCTCACTGGGCCCCCGGCTTACACACTGTCTGATCTCACTGGGCCCCCGGGTTACTCACGGTCTGATTCACTGGGCCCCGGGTTACACACTGTCTGATCTCTCTGGGACCCCGGCTTAAAAACTGTCTGATCTCACTGGGCCCCCGTGTTACACACTGTCTGATCTCACTGGGCCCGCGGGTTAGTCACTGTCTGTTCTCACTGAGCTTATGGTTGACACACTGTCTGATCTCACTGGGCCGCTGGTTTACATCCTGTCTGAACTCACTGGTCCCCTATTTTACACACTCTCTGATCTCATTGGGACACTGGTTACACACTGTCTAATCTCACTGGGCCCCCGGGTTACACAATGTCTGATCTCACTGGGCCTCCGGGTTACACACTGTCTAATCTCACTGGGCCCCCGGGTTACACAATGTCTGAACTCACTGGGCCCCAGGATTACTCACGGTCTGATTCACTGGGCCCCGGGTTACACACCGTCTGATCTCACTGGGCCGCCGGGTTAAACACTGTCTAATGGCACTGGGTCCCCGGGTTACACACTGTCTGACCTCACTGGGACCCCGGGTTGAAAACTGTCTGTTCACAGTGGGCCCCCGTGTTTCACACTGTATGATCTCACTTGTCCCCCGGTTTAGCCACTGTCTGAGCTCACTGCGATTATGGGTTACACACTGTCTGATCTCTCTGGGCTCCCGGGTTACACACAATCAGACCTCACTCGGCCCATCCTCCCCGGGTTTCACACTGTCTGATCTCACTGGACACATCCTCCCTTGGTTAAACACTGTCTGATCTCTCTCGGCCTCGGGGTTACACATTTTCTGATCTCATTGAGCCCCCGGCTTACTCACGGTCTGATTCACTGGGCCCCGGCTTACACACTGTCTGATCTCACTGGGACCCCGGCTTAAAAACTGCCTGATTTCACTGGGCACCCGTGTTACACACTGCCTGATCTCACTGGGCCCCCGGGTTAGTCACTGTCTGGTCTCACTGCGCTAATGGGTGACACACTGTCTGATCTCACTGGGCCCTCGAGTTACTCACGGTCTGATTCACTGGGCCCCCCGGTTACACACTGTCTGATCTCACTGGACCCCCGAGTTACACACTGTCTGATCTCACTGGGCCGCCGGTTTACACACTGTCTGATCTCACTGGTCTCCCAGATTACAGACTGTCTGATCTCACTGGGCCCCATTGTTACACACTATCTGATCTCACTGTGCCCCCGGGTGACACACTGTCTGATCTCAATGGGCCCACGCGTAACACACTGTCTGATCTCTCTCGGCCTCGGGGTTACACATTTTCTGATCTCATTGAGCCCCCGGCTTACTCACGGTCTGATTCACTGGGCCCCGGCTTACACACTGTCTGATCTCACTGGGACCCCGGCTTAAAAACTGCCTGATTTCACTGGGCACCCGTGTTACACACTGCCTGATCTCACTGGGCCCCCGGGTTAGTCACTGTCTGGTCTCACTGCGCTAATGGGTGACACACTGTCTGATCTCACTGGGCCCTCGAGTTACTCACGGTCTGATTCACTGGGCCCCCCGGTTACACACTGTCTGATCTCACTGGGCCCCCAGATTACAGACTGTCTGATCTCACTGCACCCCGGGTTACACACTGTCTAATCTCACCGGGCTCCCGGGTTACAAACTGTCTGCACTCACTGGGCCCACGGGTTACTCACGGTCTGATTCACTGGGCCCCGGGTTACACACTGTCTGATCTCACTGGGCCCCCGGTTTACACACTGTCTAATCTCACTGGGCCCCCGGGTTATACATTGTCTGATCTCACTGTGCCCCCGTGTTTCACACTGTCTGATCTCTCTGGGCTCCCGGGTTACACACAATCTGACCTCACTCGGCCCATCTTCCCCGGGTTTCACACTGTCTGATCTCACTGGACCCATTCTGCCTGGGTTGAGACACTGTCTGATCTCACTGGACTCATTCCTCTCGGGTTCAGACAATGACCGATCTCCCTGTCCCGCCGGGTTACACACTGTCTGATCACTCTGGGCCCCGGGGTTACACACTCTCTGATCTCTCTGGGCCCCGGGTTTACACACTGTCTGATCTCTCTGCCTTCCTACGGTTACACACTTTCTGTCCTCAGTAGCACCCCGGGTTACACACTCTCTGATCTCACTGACACCGCAGTGTTGCACACTGTCTGATCTCACTGGACCCCCGGGTTAGTCACGGTCTGATTCACTGGGTACCGGGTTACACACTGTCTGATCTCACTGGGACCCCGGGTTAAAAACTGTCTGATCTCACTGGGCCCCCGTGTTACACACTGTCTGATCTCACTGGGCCCCAGGTTTCGTCACTGTCTGATCTCGCTGCGCTTATGGGTTACACACTGTCTGATCTCACTGGGCCACTGCTTTACATCCGATCTGAACTCACTGGCCCCCTGGGTTACACACTCTCTGATCTCATTGGGACCCCGGTTTACACACTGTCTGATCTCACTGGGCCCTCGGGTTACTCACGGTCTGATCTCACTTGGCCCCCGGGTGTCTGATCTCACTGGGCCACTGGGTTACACGCTGTCTGATCTCACTGGTCCCCTGGGTTACACACTGTCTGATGTCACTGGGCCCCCGGGTGACACACTGTCTGATCTCACTGGGCCCCCGGTTTACACACTTTCTGATCCCACTGGGACCCCAGATTACAGACTGTCTGATCTCACTGGGCCCCAGGTTTACACACTGTCTGATCTCACTGGGCCCCCGGGTGACACACTGTCTGATCTCACTGGGCCCCCGGGTTACATACTGTCTGATCTCACTCGGCCCCGGGGTTACACATTTTCTGATCTCAATGGGCCCCCGGGTTACTCACGGTCTGTTTCACTGCTCCCCGGCTTACACACTGTCTGATCTCACTGGGACCTCGGCTTAAAAACTGGCTGATCTCACTGCGCCCCCATGTTACACACTGTCTGATCTCACTGGGTCCCCGGGTTAGTCACTGTCTGATCTCACTGCGCTTATGGGTGACAAACTGTCTGATTTCACTAGGCCGCTGGTTAAAACGTGTCTGACGTCACTGGTCCCCGTGTTACCCACTGTCTGATCTCACTGGGCCCCAGGTTTAGTCACGGTCTGATCTCACTGCGCTTATGGGTGACACACTATCTGATCTCACTGGGACGCTGGTTTACATCCGATCTGAACTCACTGGCCCCCTGGGTTACACACTCTCTGATCTCATTGGGATCCCGTTTTACACACTGTCTGATCTCACTGGGCCCTGGAGTTACTCACGGCATGATCTCACTGGGCCCCCGGGTTACTTTGGTCTGATCTCACTGGGCCCCCGGGTTACACAATGTCTGATCTCACTGGTCCCCTGGGTTACACACTGTCTCATCTCACTGGGCCCCCGAGTTACTCACGGTCTTATCTCACTGGTCCCCCGGGTTACTCACGGTCTGATCTCACTCGGTCTCGGCTGTACACATTTTCTGATCTCACTGGGACCCCGGGTTAAAAACTGTCTGATCTCACTGGGCCCCCGTGTTACACACTGTCTGATCTCATTGGGCCCCCAGTTTACACTCTGTCTGCTCTCACTGGGCCCCCGGGTTACATACTGTCTGATCTCACTGGGCCCCCGGTTTACACACTCTTGAATCTCACTGGGCCCCCGGCTTACACACTGTCTGATCTCACTGGGCCCCCGGGTTACTCACGGTCTGATTCACTGGGCCCCGGGTTACACACTGTCTGATCTCTCTGGGACCCCGGCTTAAAAACTGTCTGATCTCACTGGGCCCCCGTGTTACACACTGTCTGATCTCACTGGGCCCGCGGGTTAGTCACTGTCTGTTCTCACTGAGCTTATGGTTGACACACTGTCTGATCTCACTGGGCCGCTGGTTTACATCCGGTCTGAACTCACTGGTCCCCTATTTTACACACTCTCTGATCTCATTGGGACACTGGTTACACACTGTCTAATCTCACTGGGCCCCCGGGTTACACAATGTCTGATCTCACTGGGCCTCCGGGTTACACACTGTCTAATCTCACTGGGCCCCCGGGTTACACAATGTCTGAACTCACTGGGCCCCAGGATTACTCACGGTCTGATTCACTGGGCCCCGGGTTACACACCGTCTGATCTCACTGGGCCGCCGGGTTAAACACTGTCTAATGGCACTGGGTCCCCGGGTTACACACTGTCTGACCTCACTGGGACCCCGGGTTGAAAACTGTCTGTTCACAGTGGGCCCCCGTGTTTCACACTGTATGATCTCACTTGTCCCCCGGTTTAGCCACTGTCTGAGCTCACTGCGATTATGGGTTACACACTGTCTGATCTCTCTGGGCTCCCGGGTTACACACAATCAGACCTCACTCGGCCCATCCTCCCCGGGTTTCACACTGTCTGATCTCACTGGACACATCCTCCCTTGGTTAAACACTGTCTGATCTCACTGAACCAATCCGCCCCGGGATACACTGTGTCTGATCTCACTGGGGCCATTCTCCCTGGGTTAAGACACTGTCTGATCTCACTGGACTCATTCTCCCCGGGTTAAGACAATGTCAGATCTCCCTGTCCCGCCGTGTTAGACACTGTCTGATCACTCTGGGCCCCGGGGTTACATCCTGTCTGATCTCTCTGGGCCCTGGGGTTACACACTGTCTGATCTCTCTGCCTTCCTTGGGTTACACACTGTCTGTCCTCAGTAGGCCCCCGGGTTACACACTCTCTGATCTCACTGACACCGCAGTGTTGCACACTGTCTGATCTCACTGGGCCCCGGGGTTGCACATTATCTGATCTCATTGGGCCCCCGGGTTAGTCACGGTCTGTTTCACTGGTCCCCTATTTTACACACTGTCTCATCTCACTGGGCCCCCCGGTTACACACTGTCTGATCTCACTGGGCCCCCGAGTTACTCACGGTCTGATCTCACTGGGCCCCCGGGTTACACACTGTCTGATCTCACTGGGCCCATGGATTACACACTGTCTGATGTCACTGGGCCCCCGGGTGACACACTGTCTGATCTCACTGAGCACCCGGGTTACACACTGTCTGATCTCACTCGGCCTCGGCGTTACACATTTTCTGATCTCATTGGGCCCCCAGGTTACTCACGGTCTGATTCACTGGGCCCCGGGTTACACACTGTCTGATCTCACTGAGACCCCGGCTTAAAAACTGTCTGATCTCACTGGGCCCCCGTGTTACACACTGTGTGATCTCACTGGGCCCCCTGGTTAGTCACTGTCTGATCTCACTGAGCTTATGGTTGACACACTGCCTGATCTCACTGGGCCGCTGGTTTACATCAAGTCTGAAATCACTGGCCCCCCGGGTTACACACTCTCTGATCTCATTGGGACCCTAGTTTACACACTGTCTGATCTCACTTGTCCCCCGGTTTAGCCACTGTCTGATCTCACTGCGATTATGGGTTACACACTGTCTGATCTCTCTGGGCTCCCCGGTTACACACTGTCTGATCTCACTGGGCCCCCGGTTTACACACTTTCAGATCTCACTCGGCCCTGGGGTTACACATTTTCTGATCTCATTGGGCCCCAGGGTTACTCACGGTCTGATTCACTGGGCCCCGGTATACACACGGTCTGACTTCACTGGGACCTCGTCTTAAAAACTGGCTGATCTCACTCGGTCCCCGGGTTAGTCACTGTCTGATCTCACTGCACTTATGGGTGACACACTGTCTGATCTCACTGGGCCGCTGGTTTACAGCCGATCTGAACTCACTGGCCCCCTGGGTTCCACAATCTCTGATCTCATTGGGACCCCGGGTTACACACTGTCTGATCTCACTGGGACCTCGATTTACTCACGGCCTGATCTCACTGGGCCCCCGGGTTACTCACGTATTGATCTCATTGGGCCCCCGGTTTACACACTGTCTGATCTCACTGGTCCCCTGGGTTACACACTGTCTCATCTCACTGGGCCCCCTGGTTACACACTGTCTGATCGCACTGGGCCCCCGAGTTACTCACGGTCTGGTCTCACTGGGCCGCCGGGTTACACACTGTCTGATCTCACTGGGCCCCAGGTTTAGTCACTGTCTGATCTCACTGCGCTTTAAGGTGACACACTGTCTGATCTCACTGGGCCGCTGGTTTACAGCCGATCTGAACTCACTGGCCCCCTGGGTTCCACAATCTCTGATCTCATTGGGACCCCGGGTTACACACTGTCTGATCTCACTGGGACCTCGATTTACTCACGGCCTGATCTCACTGGGCCCCCGGGTTACTCACGTATTGATCTCATTGGGCCCCCGGTGTACACACTGTCTGATCTCACTGGTCCCCTGGGTTACACACTGTCTCATCACACTGGGCCCCCTGGTTACACACTGTCTGATCTCACTGGGCCCCCGAGTTACTCACGGTCTGGTCTCACTGGGCCGCCGGGTTACACACTGTCTGATCACACTGGGCCCCAGAATTACACACTGTCTGATGTCACTGGGCCCCCGGGTGACACACTGTCTGATCTCACTGAGCCCCCGGTTTACACACTGTCTGATCTCACTGGGCCCTCGAGTTACTCACGGTCTGATCTCAGTTGGCCCCCGGGTTACTAACGGTCTGATCTTACTGGGCCCCTTGGTTACACACTGTCTGATCTCACTGGTCCCCTGGGTTACACACTGTCTCATCTCACTGGGCCCCCCGGTTACACATTGTCTGATCTCACTGGGCCCACGGTTGACACACTGTCTGATCTCACTCGGCCCTGGGGTTACACATTTTCTGATCTCATTGGGCCCCCAGGTTACTCACGGTCTGATTCACTGGGCCGCGGTTTACACACTGTCTGATCTCACTGGGACCTCGTCTTAAAAACTGTCTGATCTCACTGGGCCCCCGTTTTACACACTGTCTGATCTCACTGGGCCCCAGGTTTAGTCACTGTCTGATCTCACTGCGCTTATGGGTGACACACTGTCTGATCTCACTGGGCCGCTGGTTTACATCCGATCTGAACTTACTGGCCCCCTGGGTTACACACTCTCTGATCTCATTGGGACCCCGGTTTACACACTGTCTCATGTCACTGGGCCCTCGAGTTACTCACGGTCTGATTCACTGGGCCCCGGCTTACGCACTGTCTGATCTCACTGCACCCCGGGTTACACACTGTCTAATCTCACTGGACCCCCGGGTTACGCACTGTCTGTACTCACTGGGCCCACGGGTTACTCACGGTCTGATTCACTGGGCCCCGTGTTACACACTGTCTGATCTCACTGGGCCCCCGGGTTAAACACTGTCTAATCTCACTGGGACGCCGGGTGACTCACGGTCTGATTCACTGGGCCCCGGGTTACACACTTTCTGATCTCACTGGGACCTCGGGTTAAAAACTGCCTGATCTCATTGGGCCCCCGTGTTGCACAATGTCTGATCTCACTGAGCCCCAGGTTTAGTCACTGTCTGATCTCACTGCGCTTAAGGGTGACACACTGTCTGATCTCATTGGGCCGCTGGTTTACATCCGGTCTGAACTCACTGGCCACCTGGTTTGCACACTCTCTGATCTCATTGGGACTCCGTTTTACACACTGTCTGATCTCTCTGGGCCCTCGAGTTACTCACGGTCTGATCTCACTGGGCCCCCAGGTTACACACTGTCTGATCTCACTGGTCCCCTGGGTTACACACTGTCTCATCTCACTGTGCCCCCCGGTTACACACTGTCTGATCTCACTGGACCCCCGAGTTACACACTGTCTGATCTCACTGTGCCCCCGGTTTACACACTTTCTGATTTAACTGGGCCCCCAGATTACAGACTGTCTGCTCTCACTGGGCCCCAGGGTTACACACTGTCTGATCTCACTGGGTTCACCCTCCCTTGTTTACACACTGCCTGATCTCAGTGAACCAATCCTCCCCGGGATAAACTGTATCTTATCTCACTGGGCCCATTCTCCCTGGGTTAAGACACTGTCTGATCTCACTGGACTCATTGTTCTCGGGTTAAGTCAATGTCCGATCTCCCTGTCCCGCCGGGTTACACACTGTCTGATCTCATTGGGCCCCCGGTTTACACGCAATCCGATCTCACTGGGCCGCCGAGTTACACACTGTCTGATCTTTCTGGTCCCGTGGGATACACACTGTCAAATCTCACTGGCACCAGAGTTACACGGTTTCTGATCGCGCACGGCCCATTCTGCCCGGCTTACACAATGTCTGATCTCAGTGGGCCCCCGGTTTACACAGTCTCGAATCTCACTGGGCCCCCGGGTTACACACTGTCTGATCTCACTGAGTCCCGGGGTTACACATTTTCTGATCTCATTGGCACCCCAACTTACACACTTTCTGATGTCACTGGGCCCCAGGGTTACACACTCTTTGATCTCATTGAGGTCCCGGTTTACACACAGTCCGATCTCACTGGGCCCCCGAGTTACACACTGTCTGATCTTTCTGGTCCCCTGGGATACACACTGTCAAATCTCACTGGGCACCCGAGTTGCACAGTTTCTGATCGCGCTGGGCCCATTCTGCCCGGGTTACACACTGTCTGATCTCACTGGGCCCCCGGGTGACTCACGGTCTGATTCACTGGGCCCCGGGTTACACACTGTCTGATCTCACTGGGTCCCCGGTTTACACACTCTCTAATCTCACTGGGCCCCCAGGTTACACACTGTCTGATCTCACTGGGCCCCCGGGTGACTCACGGTCTGATTCACTGCGCACCGGGTTGCACACTGACTGATCTCATTGGGACCTCGGGTTAAAAACTGGCTGATCTCACTGGGCCCCCGTGTTGCACACTGTCTGATCTCACTGAGCCCCAGGTTTAGTCACTGTCTGATCTCACTGCGCTTACGGGTGACACACTGTCTGATCTCATTGGGCCGCTGGTTTACATCCGGTCTGAACTCACTGGCCCCCTGGTTTGCACACTCTCTGATCTCATTGGGACCACGTTTTACACACTGTCTGATCTCACTGGGCCCTCGAGTTATTCACGGTCTGATCTCACTGGGGCTTTGGGTTACACACTGTCTGATCTCACTCGTCCCCTGGGTTACACACTGTCTGATCTCACTGGGCCCCCCGGTTACACACTGTCTGATCTCACTGTGCTCCCGGGTTACACACAATGTGACGTCACTCGGCCCATCCTCCCCGGGTTTCACACTGTCTGATCTCACTGGGTTCATCCTCCTTTGTTTACACACTGCCTGATCTCAGTGAACCAATACTCCCGGGGATAAACTGTGTCTTATCTCACTGGGCCCATTCTCCCTTGATTAAGACACTGTCTGATCTCACTGGACTCATTCTTCTCGGGTTAAGACAATGTACGATCTCCCTGTCCCGCCGGGTTACCCACTATCTGATCACTCTGGGCCCCGGTGTTACACACTGCCTGATCTCTCTGCGTTCCTATGGTTACACACTGTCTGTCCTCAGTGGGCCGCCGGTTTACCCACTCTCTGATCTCACTGACACCGCAGTGTTACACACTGTCTTATCTCAATGGGCCCACGGGTGACACACTGTATGATCTCAGTGGGCCCCCGGGTGAAACACTGTCTGATCTCACTGGGCCCCCGGGTTACACACTGTCTGATCTCACTGAGCCCCGGGGTTACACATTTTCTGATCTCATTGGGTCCCTGGTTTACATACTGTCTGATGTCACTGGGCCGCAGGTTTCCACACTCTCTGATCTCATTGGGCCCCCATTTTACACACAGTCCGATCTCACTGGGCCCCCGAGTTACACACTGTCTGATCTTTCTGGTCCCCTGGGATACACACTGTCAAATCTCACTGGGCACCCGAGTTACACAGTTTCTGATCGCGCTGGGCCCATTTTGCCCGGGTTACACACTGTCTGATCTCACTGGGCCCCAGGTTTAGTCACTGTCTGATCTCACTGCGCTTATGGGTGACACACTATCTGATCTCACTGGGCCGCTGGTTTACATCCGTTCTGAACTCACTGGCCCCCTGGGTTACACATTCTCTGATCTCATTGGGACCCCGGTTTACACACTGTCTCATGTTACTGGGCTCTCGAGTTACTCACGGCCTGCTCTCACTGGGCCCCCGGGTTACTTTGGTCTGATCTCACTGGGTCCCCGGGTTACACACTATCTGATCTCACTGGGCCCCCGGGTGACACACTGTCTGATCTCACTGGGCCCCCGCGTTACACACTGTCTGATCTCTCTCGGCCTCGGGGTTACACATTTTCTGATCTCATTGAGCACCCGGCTTACTCACGGTCTGATTCACTGGGCCCCGGGTTCCACACTGTCTGATCTCACTGGGACCCCGGCTTAAAAACTGCCTGATTTCAATGGGCCCCCGTATTACACACTGCCTGATCTCACTGGGCCCACGGGTTAATCACTGTCTGGTCTCGCTGCGCTTATGGGTGACACACTGTCTGATCTCACTGGGCCCTCGAGTTACTCACGGTCTGATTCACTGGGCCCCCGTGTTCCACACTGTCTGATCTCACTGGGTCCCCGATTTCCTCACTGTCTGATCTCACTGCGATTATGGGTTACACACTGTCTGATCTCACTGGTCCCCTGGGATGCACACTGTCTCATCTCACTGGGCCCCCCGGTTACACACTGTCTGATCTCACTGGGCCCCCGGTTTACACACTTTCTGATCTCACTGGTCTCCCAGATTACAGACTGTCTGATCTCACTGGGCCCCATGGTTACACACTATCTGATCTCACTGGGCCCCCGGGTGACGCACTGTCTGATCTCACAGGGCCCCCGCGTTACACACTGTCTGATCTCTCTTGGCCTCGGGGTTACACATTTTCTGATCTCATTGAGCCCCCGGCTTACTCACGGTCTGATTCACTGGGCCCCGGGTTACACACTGTCTGATCTCACTGTGACCCCGGCTTAAAAACTGTCTGATTTCACTGGGCCCCCGTGTTACACACTGCCTGATCTCACTGGGCCCCCGGGTTAGTCACTGTCTGGTCTCACTGCGCTTATGGGTGACACACTGTCTGATCTCACTGGGCCCTCGAGTTACTCACGGTTTGATTCACTGGGCCCCCGGGTTAAAACTGTCTGTACTCACTGGGCCCACGGGTTACTCACGGTCTGATTCACTGGGCCCCGGGTTACACACTGTCTGATCACTCTGGGCCCCCGTGTTACACACTGTCTAATCTCACTGGGCCCCCCGGTTACACACTGTTTTATCTCACTGGACCCCCGAGTTACACACTGTCTGATCTCACTGGGCCCCCTTTTACACACTTTCTGATCTCACTGGGCCCCCAGATTACAGACTGTCTGATCTCACTGCGCCCCAGGGTTACACACTGTCTGATCTCTCTGGGATCTCGGGTTACTCACGGTCTGATTCCATGGTCCACGGGTTACAGACTGTCTGATCTCACTGGGTCCCTGGGTTACACACTGTCTAATCTCACTGGGCCCCCGGGTTACACACTGTCTGAACTCACTGGGCTTCCGGGTGACTCACGGTCTGATTCACTGGAATCCGCGTTACACACTGTCTGACCTCACTGGGACCGCGGGTTGAAAACTGTCTGATCACAGTGGGCCCCCGTGTTACACACTGTCTGATCTCACTGGGTCCCCGAATTCGTCACTGTCTGATCTCAGTGCGATTATAGGTTACACACTGTCTGATCTCTCTGTGCTCCCGGGTTACACACAATGTGACCTCACTCGGCCCATCCTCCCCGGGTTTCACACTGTCTGATCTCACTGGGTTCATTCTCCCTTGTTTACACACTGCCTGATCTCAGTGAACCAATCCTCCCCGGGATAAACTGTGTCTTATCTCACTGGGCCCATGCTCCCTTGATTAAGACACTGTCTGATCTCACTGGACTCATTCTACCCGTGTTAAGACAATGTCCGATCTCCCTGTCCCGCCGGGTTACCCACTGTCTGATCTCTCTGGGCCCCGGTGTTACACACTGTCTGATCTCTCTGCGTTCCTATGGTTACACACTGTCCGTCCTCAGTGGGCCGCCGGTTTACACACTCTCTGATCTCACTGACACCGCAGTGTTACACACTGTCTCATCGCAATGGGCCCCCGGGTGACATACTGTCTGATCTCACTGGGCCCCCGGTTTACACACTGTCTGATCTCACTGCACCCCGGGTTACACACTGTCTAATCTCACTGGGCCCCCGGGTTACAAACTGTCTGTACTCACTGGGCCCACGGGTTACTCACGGTCTCATTCACTGGGCCCCGGGTTACACACTGTCTGATCTCATTGGGCCCCCGGGTTACACACTGTCTAATCTCACTGGGCCCCCGGGTTATACATTGTCTGACCTCACTGGGATCCCGGGTTAAAAACTGTCTGATCTCACTGGGCCCCCGTGTTTCACACTGTCTGATCTCTCTGGGCTCCCGGGTTACACACAATCTGACCTCACTCGGCCCATCTTCCCCGGGTTTCACACTGTCTGATCTCACTGGACCCATTCTGCCTGGGTTAAGACGCTGTCTGATCTCACTGGACTCATTCTTCTCGGGTTCAGACAATGTCCGATCTCCCTGTCCCGCCGGGTTACACACTGTCTGATCACTCTGGGCCCCGGGGTTACACACTCTCTGATCTCTCTGGGCCCCGGGTTTACACACTGTCTGATCTCTCTACCTTCCTACGGTTACACACTTTCTGTCCTCAGTAGCACCCCGGGTTACACACTCTCTGATCTCACTGACACCGCAGTGTTGCACACTGTCTGATCTCACTGGGCCCCCGGGTAGGTCACGGTCTGATTCACTGGGCACCGGGTTACACACTGTCTGATCTCACTGGGACCCCGGGTTAAAAACTGTCTGATCTCACTGGGCCCCCGTGTTACACACTGTCTGATCTCACTGGGCTGCAGGTTTAGTCACTGTCTGATCTCGCTGCGCTTATGGGTTACACACTGTCTGATCTCACTAGGCCGCTGCTTTACATCCGATCTGAACTCATGGCCCCCTGGGTTACACACTCTCTGATCTCATTGGGACCCCGGTTTACACACTGTCTGATCTCACTGGGCCCTCGAGTTACTCACGGTCTGATCTCACTTAGCCCCCGAGTTACCCACGGTCTGATCTCACTGGGCCCCCGGGTGACACACTGTCTGATCTCACTGGGCCCCCGGGTTTACACACTGTCTGTTCTCACTGGGCCCCCGGTTGACACACTGTCTGATCTCACTGGGCCCCCGGGTTACATACTGTCTGATCTCACTCGGCCCCGGGGTTACACATTTTCTGATCTCAATGGGCCCCCGGGTTACTCACGGTCTGTTTCACTGCTCCCCGGCTTACACACTGTCTGATCTCACTGGGACCTCGGCTTAAAAACTGGCTGATCTCACTGGGCCCCCGTGTTACACACTGTCTGATCTCACTGGGTCCCCGGGTTAGTCACTGTCTGATCTCACTGCGCTTATGGGTGACACACTGTCTGATCTCACTGGGCCGCTGGTTAAAAGGTGTCTGACGTCACTGGTCCCCGTGTTACATACTGTCTGATCTCACTGGGCCCCAGGTTTAGTCACGGTCTGATCTCACTGCGCTTATGGGTGACACACTATCTGATCTCACTGGACCGCTGGTTTACATCCGATCTAAACTCACTGGCCCCCTGGGTTACACACTCTCTGATCTCATTGGGATCCCGGATTACACACTGTCTGATCTCACTGGGCCCCCGAGTTACTCACGGTCTGATCTCACTGGGCCCCCGGGTTACTGACGGTCTGATCTCACTCGGTCTCGGCATTACACATTTTCTGATCTCACAGGGACCCCGGGTTAAAAACTGTCTGATCTCACTGGGCCCCCGTGTTACACACTGTCTGATCTCATTGGGCCCCCAGTTTACACACTGTCTGCACTCACTGGGCCCCCGGGTTACACACTGTCTGATCTTTCTGGTCCCCTGGGATACACACTGTCAAATCTCATTGGGACACGAGTTACCCAGTTTCTGATCGCGCTGGTCCCATTCTGCCCGGGTTACATACTGTCTGATCTCATTGGGCCCCCGGTTTACACACTCTCGAATCTCACTGGGCCCCCGGCTTACACACTGTCTGATCTCACTGGGCCCCCGGGTTACTCACGGTCTGATTCACTGGGCCCCAGGTTACACACTGTCTGATCTCACTGGGACCCCGGCTTAAAAACTGTCTGATCTCACTGGGCCACCGTGTTACACACTGTCTGATCCACACTGGGCCCGCGGGTTAGTCACTGTCTGATCTCACTGAGCTTATGGTTGACACACTGTCTGATCTCACTGGGCCGCTGATTTACATCCGGTCTGAACTCACTGGCCCCCCGTCTTACACACTCTCTGATATCATTGGGACACTGGTTTACACACAGTCTGATCTCACTGTGCTCTCGAGTTACTCACGGTCTGATTCACTGGGCCCCGGGTTACACACTGTCTGACCTCACTGGGACCTGGGGTTGAAAACTGTCTGATCACACTGGGCCCCCGTGTTTCACACTGTCTGATCTCACTGGTCCCCCGGGATAGTCCTTGTCTGATCTCACTGCGATTATGGTATTACACACTGTCTGATCTCTCTGGGCTCCCGGGTTACACACAATCTGACCTCACTCGGCCCATCCTCCCCGGGTTTCACAATGTCTGATCTCACTGGACCCATCCTCCCTTGGTTACACACTGTCTGATCTCACTGAACCAATCCTCCCCGGGATACACTGTGTCTGATCTCACTGGGCCCATTCTCCCTGGGTTAAGACACTGTCTGATGCCACTGGACTCATTCTCCCCGGGTTCAGATAATGTCAGATCTCCCTGTCCCGCCGGGTTACGCACTGTCTGATCACTCTGGGCCCCAGGGTTACACCCTGTCTGATCTCTCTGGGCCCCGGGGTTAGACACTGTCTGATCTCTCTGCCTTCCTAGGGTTACACACTGTCTGTCCTCAGTGGGCTCCCGGGTTACACACTCTCTGATCTCACTGACACCGCAGTGTTGCACAATGTCTGCTCTCACTGGGCGCCCGGGTTATACACTGTCTGATCACACTGGGCCCCGGCGTTACACATTTTCTGATCTCATTGCGCCCCCGGTTTACACATTGTCTGATGTCACTGGGCCCCAGTATTACACACTCTCTGATCTCATTGGGCCCCCGGTTTACACTCAGTCCGATCTCACTGGGCCCCCGAGTTACACACTGTCTGATTTTTCTGGTCTCCTGGTATACACACTGCCAAATCTCACTGGGCACCCGAGTTACACAGTTTCTGATCGCGCTGCCCCATTCTGCCCGGCTTACAAACTGTCTGATCTCACTGGGCCCCGGGTTTACACAGTCTCGAATCTCACTGGGCCCCCGGCTTACACACTGTCTGATCTCACTGGGCCACAGGGTTACTCACTTTCTGATCTCACTTGGCCCCCGGTTTACACAGTCTCGAATCTCACTGGGCCCCCGTGTTACACACTGTCTTATTTCACTGGGCCCCAGGTTTAGTCACTGTCTGATGTCACTGCGCTTATGGGTGACACACTGTCGGATCTTACTGGGCCGCTGGTTTACATCCGGTCTGAACTCACTGGCCCCCTGGGTTACTCACTCTCTGATCTCATTGGGACGCCAGTTTACACACTGTCTGATCTCACAGGGCCATGGAGTTACACACGGTCTGATCTCAATTGGCCCACAGGTTACTCACGGTCTGATCTCACTGGGCCCCTTTGTTACACACTGTCTGATCTCACTGGTCCCCTGGTTACACACTGTCACATCTCACTGGGGCCCCCGGTTATACACTGTCTGATCTCACTGGGCCCCCGGTTTACACACTGTCTGATCTCACTCGGCCCCGGGGTTACACATTTTCTGGTCTCATTGGGCACCCGGTTTACTCACGGTCTGTTTCACTGGTCCCCTATTTTACACACTGTCTCATCTCACTGGGCCCCCCGGTTAAACACTGTCTGATCTCACTGGGCCCCCGAGTTACTCACGGTCTGATCTCACTGGGCCCCCGGGTTACACACTGTCTGATCTCACTGGGCCCAAGGATTACACACTGTCTGATGTTACTGGGCCCCCGGGTGACACACTGTCTGATCTCACTGAGCCCCCGGGTTACACACTGTCTGATCTCACTCGGCCTCGGCGTTACACATTTTCTGATCTCATTGGCCCCCCGGGTTACTCACGGTCTGATTCACTGGGCCCCGGGTTACACACTGTCTGATCTCACTGAGACCCCGGCTTAAAAATTGTCTGGTCTCACTGGGCCCCCGTGTTACACACTGTCTGATCTCACTGGGCACCCGGGTTATTCACTGTCTGATCTCACTGAGCTTATGGTTGACACACTGCCTGATCTCACTGGGCCGCTGGTTTACATCCATTCTGAAATCACTGGCCCCCCGGGTTACACACTCTCTGATCTCATTGGGACCCCAGTTTACACACTGCCTGATCTCACTGGGCCCTCGAGTTACTCACGGTCTGATTCACTGGGCCCCGGGTTACACACTGTCTGATCTCACTGGGCCTCCGGGTTACACACTGTCTAATCTCACTGGGCCCCGGGGTTACACAATGTCTGAACTCACTGGGCCCCAGGATTACTCACGGTCTGATTCACTGGGCCCCGGGTTACACACCGTCTGATCTCACTGGGCCGCCGGGTTAAACACTGTCTAATGGCACTGGGTCCCCGGGTTACACACTGTCTGACCTCACTGGGAACCCGGGTTGAAAACTGTCTGATCACACTGGGCCCCCGTGTTTCACACTGTATGATCTCACTTGTCCCCCGGTTTAGCCACTGTCTGATCTCACTGCGATTATGGGTTACACACTGTCTGATCTCTCTGGGCTCCCGGGTTACACACAATCTGACCTCACTCGGCCCATCCTCCCCGGGTTTCACACTGTCTGATCTCACTGGACACATCCTCCCTTGGTTAAACACTGTCTGATCTCACTGAACCAATCCGCCCCGGGATACACTGTGTCTGATCTCATTGGGGCCATTCTCCCTGGGTTAAGACACTGTCTGATCTCACTGGACTCATTCTCCCCGGGTTAAGACAATGTCAGATCTCCCTGTCCCGCCGTGTTAGACACTGTCTGATCACTCTGGGCCCCGGGGTTACACCCTGTCTGAACTGTCTGGGCCCCGGGGTTACACACTGTCTGATCTCTCTGCCTTCCTTGGGTTACACACTGGCTGTCCTCGGTGGGCCCCCGGGTTACACACTCTCTGATCTCACTGACACCGCAGTGTTGCACAATGTCTGCTTTCACTGGGCCCCCGGGTTACACACTGTCTGATCTCACTCGGCCCCGGGGTTACACATTTTCTGATCTCATTGGGCCCCCGGGTTACTCACGGTCTGTTTCACTGGTCCCCTATTTTACACACTGTCTCATCTCACTGGGCCCCCCGGTTACACACTGTCTGATCTCACTGGGCCCCCGAATTACTCACGGTCTGATCTCACTGGGCCCCCGGGTTACACACTGTCTGATCTCACTGGGCCCAAAGATTACACACTGTCTGATATCACTGGGCCCCCGGTTGACACACTGTCTGATCTCACTGAGCCCCCGGGTTACACACTGTCTGATCTCACTCGGCCTCGGCGTTACACATTTTCTGATCTCATTGGGCCCCCGGGTTACTCACGGTCTGATTCACTGGGCCCCGGGTTACACACTGTCTGATCTCACTGAGACCCCGGCTTAAATATTGTCCGATCTCACTGGGACCCCGTGTTACACACTGTCTGATCTCACTGGGCCCCCTGGTTAGTCACTGTCTGATCTCACTGAGCTTATGGTTGACACACTGCCTGATCTCACTGGGCCGCTGGTTTACATCCATTCTGAAATCACTGGCCCCCCGGGTTACACACTCTCTGATCTCATTGGGACCCCAGTTTACACACTGTCTGATCTCACTGGGCCCTCGAGTTACTCACGGTCTGATTCACTGGGCCACGGGTTACACACTGTCTGATCTCACTGAGCCTCCGGGTTACACACTGTCTAATCTCACTGGGCCCCCGGGTTACACAATGTCTGAACTCACTGGGCCACAGGATTACTCACGGTCTGATTCACTGGGCCCCGGGTTACACACCGTCTGATCTCACTGGGCCGCCGGGTTACACACTCTCTAATGGCATTGGGCCCCCGGGTTACACACTGTCTGACCTCACTGGGACCCCGGGTTGAAAACTGTCTGATCACACTGGGCCCCCGTGTTTCCCACTGTATGATCTCACTTGCCCCCGGTTTAGCCACTATCTGATCTCACTGCGATTATGGGTTACACACTGTCTAATCTCTCTGGGCTCCCGGGTTACACACAATCTGACCTCACTCGGCCCATCCTCCCCGGGTTAAACACTGTCTCATCTCACTGAACCAATCCGCCCCGGGATACACTGTGTCTGATCTCACTGGGCCCATTCTCCCCGGGTTAAGACAATGTCAGATATCCCTGTCCCGCCGTGTTAGACACTGTCTGATTACTCTGGGCCCCGGGGTTACACACTGTCTGATCACTCTGCCTTCCTTGGGTTACACACTGTCTGTCCTCAGTGGGCCCCCGGGTTACAAGCTCTCTGATCTCACTGAAACCGCCGTGTTACACACTGCCTGATCTCACTGGGCCCCAGGTTTAGTCACTGTCTGATCTCACTGCGCATATGGGTGACACACTGTCTGATCTCACTGGACCGCTGGTTTACATCAAGTCTGAACTCACTGGCCCCCTGGGTTAGACACTCTCTGATCTCATTGGGACCCCGGTTTACACACTGTCTGATCTCACTGGGCACTCGAGTTACTCACGGTCTGATCTCAGTTGGCCACCGGGTTACTCACGGTCTGATCTCACTGGGCCTCTTGGTTACACACTGTCTGATCTCACTGGTCCCCTGGGTTACAAACTGTCTCATCTTACTGGGCCCCCCGGTTACACACTGTCTGATCTCACTGGGCCCCCGGTTTACACACTGTCTGATCTCACTCGGCCCTGGGGTTACACATTTTCTGATCTCATTGGGCCCCAGGGTTACTCACGGTCTGATTCACTGGGCCCCGGTATACACACTGTCTGACTTCACTGGGACCTCGTCTTAAAAACTGTCTGATCTCACTCGGTCCCCGGGTTAGTCACTGTCTGATCTCACTGCGCTTATGGGTGACACACTGTCTGATCTCACTGGGAAGCTGGTTAAAAAGTGTATGATCTCACTGGTCCCCGTGTTACACACTGTCTGATCTCAATGGGCCCCAGGTTTAGTCACTGTCTGATCTCACTGCACTTATGGGTGAGACACTGTCTGATCTCACTGGGCCGCTGGATTACAGCCGATCTGAACTAACTGGCCCCCTGGGTTCCACAATCTCTGATCTAATTGGGACCCCGGTTTACACACTGTCTGATCTCACTGGGACCTCGATTTACTCACGGCCTGATCTCACTGGGCCCCCAGGTTACTCACGTTTTGATCTCATTGGGCCCCCGGTTTACACACTGTCTGATCTCACTGGTCCCCTGGGTTACACACTGTCTCATCTCACTGGGCCCCCTGGTTACACACTGTCTGATCTCACTGGGCCCCCGATTTACTCACGGTCTGGTCTCACTGGGCCGCCGGATTACACACTGTCTGATCACACTGGGCCCCAGGATTACACACTGTCTGATGTCACTGGGCCCCCGGGTGACACACTGTCTGATCTCACTGAGCCCCCGGTTGACACACTGTCTGAACTCACTGGGCCCTCGAGTTACTCACGGTCTCATCTCAGTCGGCCCCCGGGTTACTCATGGTCTGATCTTACTAGGCCCCTTGGTTACACACTGTCTGATCTCACTGGTCCCCTGGGTTACACACTGTCTCATCTTACTGGGCCCCCCGGTTACACACTGTCTGATCTCACTGGGCCCCCGGTTTACACACTGTCTGATCTCACTCGGCCCTGGGGTTACACATTTTCTGATCTCATTGGGCCCCAGGGTTACTCACGGTCTGATTCACTGGGCCCCGGTATACACACTGTCTGACTTCACTGGGACCTCGTCTTAAAAACTGTCTGATCTCACTCGGTCCCCGGGTTAGTCACTGTCTGATCTCACTGCGCTTATGGGTGACACACTGTCTGATCTCACTGGGAAGCTGGTTAAAAAGTGTATGATCTCACTGGTCCCCGTGTTACACACTGTCTGATCTCAATGGGCCCCAGGTTTAGTCACTGTCTGATCTCACTGCACTTATGGGTGAGACACTGTCTGATCTCACTGGGCCGCTGGATTACAGCCGATCTGAACTAACTGGCCCCCTGGGTTCCACAATCTCTGATCTAATTGGGACCCCGGTTTACACACTGCCTGATCTCACTGGGACCTCGATTTACTCACGGCCTGATCTCACTGGGCCCCCAGGTTACTCACGTTTTGATCTCATTGGGCCCCCGGTTTACACACTGTCTGATCTCACTGGTCCCCTGGGTTACACACTGTCTCATCTCACTGGGCCCCCTGGTTACACACTGTCTGATCTCACTGGGCCCCCGATTTACTCACGGTCTGGTCTCACTGGGCCGCCGGGTTACACACTGTCTGATCATACTGGGCCCCAGGATTACACACTGTCTGATGTCACTGGGCCCCCGGGTGACACACTGTCTGATCTCACTGAGCCCCCGGTTGACACACTGTCTGAACTCACTGGGCCCTCGAGTTACTCACGGTCTGATCTCAGTCGGCCCCCGGGTTACTCATGGTCTGATCTTACTAGGCCCCTTGGTTACACACTGTCTGATCTCACTGGTCCCCTGGGTTACACACTGTCTCATCTCACTGGGCCCCCCGGTTACACACTGTCTGATCTCACTGGGCTCCCGGTTTACACACTGTCTGATCTCACTCGGCCCTGGGGTTACACATTTTCAGATCTCATTGGGCCCCCAGGTTACTCACGGTCTGATTCACTGGGCCCCGGTTTACACACTGTCTGATCTCACTGGAACCTCGTCTTAAAAACTGTCTGATCTCACTGGGACCCCGTTTTACACACTGTCTGATCTCACTGGGTCCCCGGGTTAGTCACTGTCTGATCTCACTGCGCTTATGGGTGACACACAGTCTGTTCTCACTGGGCCGCTGGTTTCCATCCGATCTGAACTCACTGGCCCCCTCGGTTACACAATCTCTGATCTAATTGGGACCCCGGATTACACACTGTCTGATCTCACTGGGCCCTCGATTTACACACGGCCTGATCTCACTGTGCCCCCGGGTTACTCACGGTCTGATCTCATTGGGCCCCCGGCTTACACACTGTCTGATCTCACTGGTCCCCTGGGTTACACACTGTCTGATCTCACTGGGCCCCCCGGTTACACACTGTCTGATCTCACTGGGCCCCCGAGTTACTCACGGTCTGATCTCACTGGGCCCCCGGGTTACACACTGTCTGATCTCACTGGGCCCCAGGATTACACACTGTCTGATGTCACTGGGCCCCCGGGTGACACATTGTCTGATCTCACTGAGCCCCCGGGTTACACACTGTCTGATCTCACTCGGCCTCGGCGTTACACATTTTCTGATCTCATTGGGCCCCCGGGTTACTCACGGTCTGATTCACTGGGCCCCGGGTTACACACTGTCTGATCTCACTGGGACCCCGGCTTAAAAACTGTCTGATCTCACTGGGCCCCCGTGTTACACACTGTCTGATCTCACTGCGCTTATGGTTGACACACTGTCTGATCACACTGGGCCGCTGGTTTACCTCCGGTCTGAACTCACTGGCCCCCCGGTTACACACTCTCTGATCTCATTGGGACCCTAGTTTACACACTGTCTGATCTCACTGGGCCCTCGAGTTACTCACGGTCTTATTCACTGGGCCCCGGGTTACACACTGTCAGATCTCACTGGGCCTCCGGGTTACACACTGTCTAATCTCACTGGGCCCCCGGGTTGCACAATGTCTGAACTCACTGGGCCCCAGGGTTTCTCACGGTCTGATTCACTGGGCCCCGGGTTACACACTGTCTGATCTCATTGGGCCCCTGTGTTAATAACTGTCTGATCTCACTGCGATTATGGGTTACACACTGTCTGATCTCACTGGGTTCCCGGGTTACACAAAATCTGACCTCACTCGGCCCATCCTCCCCGGGTTTCACACTGTCTGATCTCACTGGACCCATCCTCCCTTGGTTACGCACTGTCTGATCTCACTGAACCAATCCTCCCCGGGATACACTGTGTCTGATCTCACTGGGCCCAATCTCCCTGGTTTAAGACACTGTCTGATATCACGGGACTCATTATCCCCGGGTTAAGACAATGTCAGATCTCCCTGTCCCGCCGGTTTACACACTGTCTGATCACTCTGGGCCCCGGGGTTACACACTGTCTGATCTCTCTGGGCCCCGGGGTTACACACTGTCTGATCTCTCTGCCTTCCTAGCGTTACACACTGTCTGCCCTCAGTGGGCCCCCGGGTTACACACTCTATGACCTCAGTGGACCCCGTGTGACACACTGTCAGCTCTCACTGGGCCCCGGGTTTACACATTTTCTGATCTCACTGGGCCAACGGTTTACACACTGTAGATGTCACTGGACCCCAGCGTTACACACTCTCTGATCTCATTGGGCCCCCGGGTTACTCACCGTCTGATTCACCGGACCCCGCGTTGCACACTGTGTGATCTCAGTGGGATCCCGGTTTACACACTCTCGAATCTCACTGGGCCCCCCGGTTACACACTGTCTGATCTCACTGGGGCCCCGAGTTACACACTGTCTGATCTCACTGGGCCCCCGGTTTACACACTTTCTGATCGCACTGGGCCCCAGGTTTACACACTCTCTGATCTCACTGGGTTCATCCTCCCTTGTTTACACACTGCCTGATCTCAGTGAACCAATCCTCCCCGGGATAAACTGTGTCTTATCTCACTGGGCCCATTCTTCCTGGGTTAAGACACTGTCTGATCTCACTGGACTCATTATTCTCTGGTTAAGACAATGTCCGATCTCCCTGTCCCGCCGGGTTACACACTGTCTGATCTCATTGGGCCCCCGGTTTACACGCAGTCCGATCTCACTGGGCCGCCGAGTTACACACTGTCTGATCTTTCTGGTCCCCTGGGATACACACTGTCACATCTCACTGGGCACCAGAGTTACACAGTTTCTGATCGCGCTGGGCCCATTCTGCCCGGGTTACACACTGTCTGATCTCACTGGGTCCCCGGTTTAGCCACTGTCTGATCTCACTGCGATTATGGGTTACACACTGTCTGATCTCTCTGGGCTCCCGGGCTACACACAATCTGACCTCACTCGGCCCATACTCCCCGGGTTTCACACTGTCTGATCTCACTGGACACATCCTCCCTTGGTTAAACACTGTCTGATCTCACTGAACAAATCCGCCCCGGGATACAATGTGTCTGATCTCACTGGGCCCATTCTCCCTGGGTTAAGACACTGTCTGATCTCACTGGACTCATTCTCCCCGGGTTAAGACAATGTCAGATCTCCCTGTCCCGCCGTGTTAGACACTGCCTGATCACTCTGGGCCCCGGGGTTACACCCTGTGTGATCTCTCTGGGCCCCGGGGTTACACACTGTCTGATCTCTCTGCCTTCCTTGGGTTACACACTTTCTGTCCTCAGTGGGACCCCGGGTTACACACTCTCTTATCTCACTGACACCGCAGTGTTGCACACTGTCTGATCTCACTGGGCATCCGGATTACTCACGGTCTGATTCACTGGGCCCCGGGTTACACACTGTCTGATCTCACTGAGACCCCGGCTTAAAAATTGTCTGATCTCACTGGGCCCCCGTGTTACACACTGTCTGATCTCACTGGGTCCCCGCGTTAGTCACTGTCTGATCTCACTGAGCTTATGGTTGACACACTGCCTGATCTCACTGGGTCGCTGGTTTACATCCATTCTGAAATCACTGGCCCCCCGGGTTACACACTCTCTGATCTCATTGGGACCCCAGTTTACACACTGTCTGATCTCACTGGGCCCTCGAGTTACTCACGGTCTGATTCACTGGGCTCCGGGTTACACACTGTCTGATCTCACTGGTCCTCCGGATTACACGCTGTCTAATCTCACTGGGCCCCCGGGTTACACAATGTCCGAACTCACTGGGCTCCAGGATTACTCACGGTCCGATTCACTGTGCCCCGGGTTACACACCGTCTGATCTCACTGGGCCGCCGGGTTAAACACTCTCTAATGGCACTGGGCACCCGGGTTGCACACTGTCTGACTTCACTGGGACCCCGGTTTGAAAACTGTCTGATCACACTGGGCCCCCGTGTTTCACACTGTATGATCTCACTTGAGCCCCGGTTTAGCCGCTGTCTGATTTCACTGCGATTATGGGTTACACACTGTCAGATCTCTCTGGGCTCCCGGGTTAAACACAATCTGACCTCACTCGGCCCATCCTCCCCGGGTTTCACACTGTCTGATCTCACTGGACACATCCTCCCTTGGTTAAACACTGTCTGATCTCACTGAACCAATCCGCCCCGGGATACACTGTGTCTGATCTCACTGGGTCCATTCTCCCTGGGTTAAGACACTGTCTGATCTCACTGGACTCATTCTCCCCGGGTTAAGACAATGTCAGATCTCCCTGTCCCGCCGTGTTAGACACTGTCTGATCACTCTGGGCCCCGGGGTTACACCCTGTCTGATCTCTCTGGGCCCCGGGGTTACACACTGTCTGATCTCTCTGCCTTCCTTGGGTTACACACTGTCTGTCCTCAGTGGGCCCCCGGGTTACAAACTCTCTGATCTCACTGACACCGCAGTGTTGCACACTGTCTGCTCTCACTGGGCCCCCGGGTTACACACTGTCTGATGTCACTGGGCCCCAGAGTTACACACTCACTGATCTCATTGGGCCTCCGGTTTACACGCAGTCCGATCTCACTGGGCCCCCGAGTTACACACTGTCTGATCTTTCTGGTCCCCTGGGATACACACTGCCAAATCTCACTGGGCACCCGAGTTACACAGTTTCTGTTCGCGCTGGGCCTATTCTGCCCGGCTTACACACTGTCTGACCTCACTCGGCCCCCGGTTTACATAGTCTCGAATCTCACTGGGCCCCACGCTTACACACTGTCTGATCTCACTGGGCCCCCGGGTTACTCACTGTCTGATCTCACTGGGCCCCCGTTTTACACAGTCTCGAATCTCACTGGGCCCCCGTGTTACACACTGCCTGATCTCATTGGGCCCCAGGTTTAGTCACTGTCTGATCTCACTGCGCATATGGGTGACACACTGTCTGATCTCACTGGTCCGCTGGTTTACATCCGGTCTGATCTCACTGGGCCTCTTGGTTACACACTGTCTGATCTCACTGGTCCCCTGGGTTACACACTCTCTCATCTCACTGGGCCCCCGGTTTACACACTGTCTGATCTCACTCGGCCCTGGGGTTACACATTTTCTGATGTCATTGGGCCCCCGGGTTACTCACGGTCTGATTCACTGGGCCCCGGTATACACACTGTCTGACTTCACTGGGACCTCGTCTTAAAAACTGTCTGATCTCACTGGGCCCCAGGTTTAGTCACTGTCTGATCTCACTGCGCTTATGGGTGACACACTATCTGATCTCACTGGGCCCCCGTTTTACACACTGTCTGATCTCACTGGGTCGCCGTGTTAGTCACTGTCTGATCTCACTGCGCTTATGGGTGACACACTGTCTGTTCTCACTGGGCCGCTGGTTTCCATCCGATCTGAACTCACTGGCCCCCTGGGTTGCACAATCTCTGATCTCATTGGGACCCCGGATTACACACTGTCTGATCTCACTGGGCCATCGATTGACTCACGGCCTGATCTCACTGTGCCCCCGGGTTACTCACGGTCTGATCTCATTGGGCCCCCGGCTTACACACTGTCTGATCTCACTGGTCCCCTGGGTTACACACTGTCTCATCTCACTGGGCCCCCCGGTTACACACTGTCTGATCTCACTGGGCCCCCGAGTTACTCACGGTCTGACCTCACTGGGCCCCCGGGTTGCACATTGTCTGATCTCACTGGGCCCCAGGATTACACACTGTCTGATGTCACTGGGCCCCCGGGTGACACACTGTCTGATCTCACTGAGCCCCTGGGTTACACACTGTCTGATCTCACTCGGCCTCGGCGTTACACATTTTCTGATCTCATTGGGCCCCCGGGTTTCTCACGGTCTGATTCACTGGGCCCCGGGTTACACACTGTCTGATCTCACTGGGACCCCGGCTTAAAAACTGTCTGATCTCACTGGGCCCCCGTGTTACACACTGTCTGATCTCACTGCGCTTATGGTTGGCACACTGTCTGATCTCACTGGGCCGCTGGTTTACCTCCGGTCTGTACTCACTGGCCCCCCCGGTTACACACCCTCTGATCTCATTGGGACCCCAGTTTACACACTGTCTGATCTCACTGGCCCCTCGAGTTACTCACGGTCTGATTCACTGGGCCTCCGGGTTACACACTGTCTAATCTCACTGGGCCCCCGGGTTGCACAATGTCTGAACTCACTGGGCCCCAGGGTTTCTCACGGTCTGATTCACTGGGCCCTGGGTAACACAAAATCTGACCTCACTCGGCCCATCCTCCCCGGGTTTCACACTGTCTGATCTCACTGGACCCATCCTCCCTTGGTTACACACTGTCTGATCTCACTGAACCAATCCTCCCCGGGATACACTGTGTCTGATCTCACTGGGCCAATTTTCCCTGATTTAAGACACTGTCTGATATCACTGGACTCATTCTCCCCGGATTAAGACAATGTCAGATCTCCCTGTCCCGCCGGGTTACACACTGTCTCATCACTCTGGGCCCCGGGGTTACACACTGTCTAATCTCTCTGGGCCCCGGGGTTACACACTGTCTGATCTCTCTGCCTTCCTAGCGTTACACACTGTCTGTCCTCAGTGGGCCCCCGGGTTACACACTGTATGACCTCAGTGGACCCCCGTGTGACACACTGTCTGCTCTCACTGGGCCCCGGGGTTACACATTTTCTGATCTCACTGGGCCAACGGTTTACACACAGTCAGATGTCACTGGGCCCCAGCTTTACACACTCCCTGATCTCATTGGGCCCCCGGGTTACTCACGGTCTGATTCACTGGACCCCGCGTTGCACACTGTCTGATCTCAGTGGGACCCCGGTTTAAAAACTGTCTGATCTCACTGGGCCCCCGGGTTACTCACGGTCTGATCTCATTGGGCCACCGGGTTACACACTGTCTGATCTCACTGGTCCCCTGGCTTACACACTGTGTCATATCACTGGGCCCACCGGTTACACACTGTCTTATCTCACTGGACCCCCGAGTTAATCACGGTCTGATCTCACTGGGCCCCCGGTTTATACACTGTCTGATCTCACTGGGCCCCATGATTACACATTGTCTGATGTCACTGGGCCCTCGGGTGACACACTGTCTGATCTCACTCGGCCTCGGCGTTTCTCATTTTCTGATCTCATTGGGCCGCCGGGTTACTCACGGTCTGATTCACTGGGCCCCGGGTTACACACTGTCTGATCTCACTGGGACCCCGGCTTAAAAACTGCCTGATCTCACTGGACCCCCGTGTTTCACACTGTCTGATCTCACTGGGCCCCCGGGTTTGTCACTGTCTGATCTCACTGCGCTTATGGTTGACACACTGTCTTATCTCACTGGGTCGCTGGTTTACATCCGTCTGAACTCACTGGCCCCCCGGGTTACACACTCTCTGATCTCATTGGGACCCCGGGTTACACACTGTCAGATCTCACTGGGCCTCCGGGTTACACACTGTCTAATCTCACTGGGCCCTTGGGTTGCACAATGTCTGAACTCACTTCTCGCCAGGGTTTCTCACGGTCTGATTCACTGGGCCCCGGGTTACACACTGTTTGATCTCACTGGGCCCCCGGGATAAAAACTGTCTGATCTCACTGCGATTATGTGTTAGACACTGTCTGATCTCACTGGGCTCCCGGGTTACACGCAATCTGACCTCACTCGACCCATCCTCCCCGGGTTTCACACTGTCTGATCTCACACGACCCATCCTCCCTGGGTTACACACTGTCTGATCTCACTGAACCAATCCTCCCCGGGATACACTGTGTCTGATCTCACTGGGCCCATTCTCCCTGGGTTAAGACACTGACTGATCTCACAAGACACATTCTCCCCGGGTTAAGACAATGTCAGATCTGCCTGTCCCGCCGTGTACACACTGCCTCATCAATCTGGGCCCCGGGGTTACACACTGTCTGATCTCTCTGCCTTCCTAGGATTACACACTGTCTGTCTTCAGTGGGCCCCCGGGTTACACACGCTCTGATCTCACTGACACCGCAGTGTTACACACTGCCTGATCTAAATGGGCCCACGGGTTACACACTGTATGACCTCAGTGGACCCCGGTGTGACACAATGTCTGCTCTCACTGGGCCCCCGGGTTACACACTGTCTGATCTCACTGGACCGCGGGGTTACACATTTTCTGATCTCATTGGGCCCCCGGTTTACAAACTGCCTGATATTTCTGGTCCCCTGGGATACACACTGTCAAATCTCATTGGGACCCGAGTTACACAGCTTCTGATCGGGCTGGGCCTATTCTGCCCGGGTTACACACTGTCTGATCTCACTGGGCCCCCGGTTTACACACGCTAGAATCTCACTGGGCACCCGGCTTCTACACTGTCTGATCTCACTGGGCCCGCGGGTTACTCACGGTGTGATTCACTGGGCCACGCGTTACACACTGTCAGATCTCACTGGGACCCCGGTTTAAAAACTGTCTGATCTCACTAGGCGCACGTGTTACACACTGTCTGATCTCACTGCGCCGCTGGTTTACATCCGGTATGAACTCACTGGCCCCCTGGGATACACACTCTCTGAACTCATTGGGACCCCGGTTTACACACTGTCTGATCTCACTGGGCCCCAGCGTTACTCACGGTCTGATTCACTGGGCCCCCGGTTTACACACTGTCTGATCTCACTGGGCCCCCGGGTTACACACTGTCTAATCTCACTGGACCCCCGTGTTACACACTGTATGACCTCACTGGGCCCCCGGGTTAGTCACTGTCTGATCTCACTGCGATTAGGGGTTACACACTGTCTGATCTCTCTGGGCTCCCGGGTTACATACAATCTGATATCACTCGGTCCATCCTCCCCGGGTTTCACACTGTCTGATCTCACTGAACCAATCCTCCCCGGGATACACTGCGTCTGATCTCACTGGGCCCATTCTCCCTGGGTTAAGACACTGTCTGATCTCACTGGACTCATTCGCCCGGGTTAAGACAATGTCCGATCTCCCTGTCCCGCCGGGTTACACACTGTCTGATCACTCTGGGCCCCGGGGTTACACACTGTCTGATCTCTCTGGGCCTCCGGGTTACACACTGTCTAATCTCACTGGGCCCCGGGGTTACACAATGTCTGAACTCACTGGGCCCCAGGATTACTCACGGTCTGATTCACTGGGCCCCGGGTTACACACCGTCTGATCTCACTGGGCCGCCGGGTTAAACACTGGCTAATGGCACTGGGTCCCCGGGTTACACACTGTCTGACCTCACTGGGAACCCGGGTTGAAAACTGTCTGATCACACTGGGCCCCCGTCTTTCACACTGTATGATCTCACTTGTCCCCCGGTTTAGCCACTGTCTGATCTCACTGCGATTATGGGTTACACACTGTCTGATCTCTCTGGGCTCCCGGGTTACACACAATCTGACCTCACTCGGCCCATCCTCCCCGGGTTTCACACTGTCTGATCTCACTGGACACATCCTCCCTTGGTTAAACACTGTCTGATCTCACTGAACCAATCCGCCCCGGGATACACTGTGTCTGATCTCATTGGGGCCATTCTCCCTGGGTTAAGACACTGTCTGATCTCACTGGACTCATTCTCCCCGGGTTAAGACAATGTCAGATCTCCCTGTCCCGCCGTGTTAGACACTGTCTGATCACTCTGGGCCCCGGGGTTACACCCTGTCTGAACTGTCTGGGCCCCGGGGTTACACACTGTCTGATCTCTCTGCCTTCCTTGGGTTACACACTGGCTGTCCTCGGTGGGCCCCCGGGTTACACACTCTCTGATCTCACTGACACCGCAGTGTTGCACAATGTCTGCTTTCACTGGGCCCCCGGGTTACACACTGTCTGATCTCACTCGGCCCCGGGGTTACACATTTTCTGATCTCATTGGGCCCCCGGGTTACTCACGGTCTGTTTCACTGGTCCCCTATTTTACACACTGTCTCATCTCACTGGGCCCCCCGGTTACACACTGTCTGATCTCACTGGGCCCCCGAATTACTCACGGTCTGATCTCACTGGGCCCCCGGGTTACACACTGTCTGATCTCACTGGGCCCAAAGATTACACACTGTCTGATATCACTGGGCCCCCGGTTGACACACTGTCTGATCTCACTGAGCCCCCGGGTTACACACTGTCTGATCTCACTCGGCCTCGGCGTTACACATTTTCTGATCTCATTGGGCCCCCGGGTTACTCACGGTCTGATTCACTGGGCCCCGGGTTACACACTGTCTGATCTCACTGAGACCCCGGCTTAAATATTGTCCGATCTCACTGGGACCCCGTGTTACACACTGTCTGATCTCACTGGGCCCCCTGGTTAGTCACTGTCTGATCTCACTGAGCTTATGGTTGACACACTGCCTGATCTCACTGGGCCGCTGGTTTACATCCATTCTGAAATCACTGGCCCCCCGGGTTACACACTCTCTGATCTCATTGGGACCCCAGTTTACACACTGTCTGATCTCACTGGGCCCTCGAGTTACTCACGGTCTGATTCACTGGGCCCCGGGTTACACACTGTCTGATCTCACTGAGCCTCCGGGTTACACACTGTCTAATCTCACTGGGCCCCCGGGTTACACAATGTCTGAACTCACTGGGCCACAGGATTACTCACGGTCTGATTCACTGGGCCCCGGGTTACACACCGTCTGATCTCACTGGGCCGCCGGGTTACACACTCTCTAATGGCATTGGGCCCCCGGGTTACACACTGTCTGACCTCACTGGGACCCCGGGTTGAAAACTGTCTGATCACACTGGGCCCCCGTGTTTCCCACTGTATGATCTCACTTGCCCCCGGTTTAGCCACTATCTGATCTCACTGCGATTATGGGTTACACACTGTCTAATCTCTCTGGGCTCCCGGGTTACACACAATCTGACCTCACTCGGCCCATCCTCCCCGGGTTTCACACTGTCTGATCTCACTGGACACATCCTCCCTTGGTTAAACACTGTCTCATCTCACTGAACCAATCCGCCCCGGGATACACTGTGTCTGATCTCACTGGGCCCATTCTCCCCGGGTTAAGACAATGTCAGATATCCCTGTCCCGCCGTGTTAGACACTGTCTGATCACTCTGGGCCCCGGGGTTACACACTGTCTGATCACTCTGCCTTCCTTGGGTTACACACTGTCTGTCCTCAGTGGGCCCCCGGGTTACAAGCTCTCTGATCTCACTGAAACCGCCGTGTTACACACTGCCTGATCTCACTGGGCCCCAGGTTTAGTCAAGGTCTGATCTCACTGCGCATATGGGTGACACACTGTCTGATCTCACTGGACCGCTGGTTTACATCAAGTCTGAACTCACTGGCCCCCTGGGTTACACACTCTCTGATCTCATTGGGACCCCGGTTTACACACTGTCTGATCTCACTGGGCACTCGAGTTACTCACGGTCTGATCTCAGTTGGCCACCGGATTACTCACGGTCTGATCTCACTGGGCCTCTTGGTTACACACTGTCTGATCTCACTGGTCCCCTGGGTTACACACTGTCTCATCTTACTGGGCCCCACGGTTACACACTGTCTGATCTCACTGGGCCCCCGGTTTACACACAGTCTGATCTCACTCGGCCCTGGGGTTACACATTTTCTGATCTCATTGGGCCCCAGGGTTACTCACGGTCTGATTCACTGGGCCCCGGTATACACACTGTCTGACTTCACTGGGACCTCGTCTTAAAAACTGTCTGATCTCACTCGGTCCCCGGGTTAGTCACTGTCTGATCTCACTGCGCTTATGGGTGACACACTGTCTGATCTCACTGGGAAGCTGGTTAAAAAGTGTATGATCTCACTGGTCCCCGTGTTACACACTGTCTGATCTCAATGGGCCCCAGGTTTAGTCACTGTCTGATCTCACTGCACTTATGGGTGAGACACTGTCTGATCTCACTGGGCCGCTGGATTACAGCCGATCTGAACTAACTGGCCCCCTGGGTTCCACAATCTCTGATCTAATTGGGACCCCGGTTTACACACTGTCTGATCTCACTGGGACCTCGATTTACTCACGGCCTGATCTCACTGGGCCCCCAGGTTACTCACGTTTTGATCTCATTGGGCCCCCGGTTTACACACTGTCTGATCTCACTGGTCCCCTGGGTTACACACTGTCTCATCTCACTGGGCCCCCTGGTTACACACTGTCTGATCTCACTGGGCCCCCGATTTACTCACGGTCTGGTCTCACTGGGCCGCCGGATTACACACTGTCTGATCACACTGGGCCCCAGGATTACACACTGTCTGATGTCACTGGGCCCCCGGGTGACACACTGTCTGATCTCACTGAGCCCCCGGTTGACACACTGTCTGAACTCACTGGGCCCTCGAGTTACTCACGGTCTCATCTCAGTCGGCCCCCGGGTTACTCATGGTCTGATCTTACTAGGCCCCTTGGTTACACACTGTCTGATCTCACTGGTCCCCTGGGTTACACACTGTCTCATCTTACTGGGCCCCCCGGTTACACACTGTCTGATCTCACTGGGCCCCCGGTTTACACACTGTCTGATCTCACTCGGCCCTGGGGTTACACATTTTCTGATCTCATTGGGCCCCAGGGTTACTCACGGTCTGATTCACTGGGCCCCGGTATACACACTGTCTGACTTCACTGGGACCTCGTCTTAAAAACTGTCTGATCTCACTCGGTCCCCGGGTTAGTCACTGTCTGATCTCACTGCGCTTATGGGTGACACACTGTCTGATCTCACTGGGAAGCTGGTTAAAAAGTGTATGATCTCACTGGTCCCCGTGTTACACACTGTCTGATCTCAATGGGCCCCAGGTTTAGTCACTGTCTGATCTCACTGCACTTATGGGTGAGACACTGTCTGATCTCACTGGGCCGCTGGATTACAGCCGATCTGAACTAACTGGCCCCCTGGGTTCCACAATCTCTGATCTAATTGGGACCCCGGTTTACACACTGCCTGATCTCACTGGGACCTCGATTTACTCACGGCCTGATCTCACTGGGCCCCCAGGTTACTCACGTTTTGATCTCATTGGGCCCCCGGTTTACACACTGTCTGATCTCACTGGTCCCCTGAGTTACACACTGTCTCATCTCACTGGGCCCCCTGGTTACACACTGTCTGATCTCACTGGGCCCCCGATTTACTCACGGTCTGGTCTCACTGGGCCGCCGGGTTACACACTGTCTGATCACACTGGGCCCCAGGATTACACACTGTCTGATGTCACTGGGCCCCCGGGTGACACACTGTCTGATCTCACTGAGCCCCCGGTTGACACACTGTCTGAACTCACTGGGCCCTCGAGTTACTCACGGTCTGATCTCAGTCGGCCCCCGGGTTACTCATGGTCTGATCTTACTAGGCCCCTTGGTTACACACTGTCTGATCTCACTGGTCCCCTGGGTTACACACTGTCTCATCTCACTGGGCCCCCCGGTTACACACTGTCTGATCTCACTGGGCTCCCGGTTTACACACTGTCTGATCTCACTCGGCCCTGGGGTTACACATTTTCAGATCTCATTGGGCCCCCAGGTTACTCACGGTCTGATTCACTGGGCCCCGGTTTACACACTGTCTGATCTCACTGGAACCTCGTCTTAAAAACTGTCTGATCTCACTGGGACCCCGTTTTACACACTGTCTGATCTCACTGGGTCCCCGGGTTAGTCACTGTCTGATCTCACTGCGCTTATGGGTGACACACAGTCTGTTCTCACTGGGCCGCTGGTTTCCATCCGATCTGAACTCACTGGCCCCCTCGGTTACACAATCTCTGATCTAATTGGGACCCCGGATTACACACTGTCTGATCTCACTGGGCCCTCGATTTACACACGGCCTGATCTCACTGTGCCCCCGGGTTACTCACGGTCTGATCTCATTGGGCCCCCGGCTTACACACTGTCTGATCTCACTGGTCCCCTGGGTTACACACTGTCTGATCTCACTGGGCCCCCCGGTTACACACTGTCTGATCTCACTGGGCCCCCGAGTTACTCACGGTCTGATCTCACTGGGCCCCCGGGTTACACACTGTCTGATCTCACTGGGCCCCAGGATTACACACTGTCTGATGTCACTGGGCCCCCGGGTGACACATTGTCTGATCTCACTGAGCCCCCGGGTTACACACTGTCTGATCTCACTCGGCCTCGGCGTTACACATTTTCTGATCTCATTGGGCCCCCGGGTTACTCACGGTCTGATTCACTGGGCCCCGGGTTACACACTGTCTGATCTCACTGGGACCCCGGCTTAAAAACTGTCTGATCTCACTGGGCCCCCGTGTTACACACTGTCTGATCTCACTGCGCTTATGGTTGACACACTGTCTGATCACACTGGGCCGCTGGTTTACCTCCGGTCTGAACTCACTGGCCCCCCGGTTACACACTCTCTGATCTCATTGGGACCCTAGTTTACACACTGTCTGATCTCACTGGGCCCTCGAGTTACTCACGGTCTTATTCACTGGGCCCCGGGTTACACACTGTCAGATCTCACTGGGCCTCCGGGTTACACACTGTCTAATCTCACTGGGCCCCCGGGTTGCACAATGTCTGAACTCACTGGGCCCCAGGGTTTCTCACGGTCTGATTCACTGGGCCCCGGGTTACACACTGTCTGATCTCATTGGGCCCCTGTGTTAATAACTGTCTGATCTCACTGCGATTATGGGTTACACACTGTCTGATCTCACTGGGTTCCCGGGTTACACAAAATCTGACCTCACTCGGCCCATCCTCCCCGGGTTTCACACTGTCTGATCTCACTGGACCCATCCTCCCTTGGTTACGCACTGTCTGATCTCACTGAACCAATCCTCCCCGGGATACACTGTGTCTGATCTCACTGGGCCCAATCTCCCTGGTTTAAGACACTGTCTGATATCACGGGACTCATTATCCCCGGGTTAAGACAATGTCAGATCTCCCTGTCCCGCCGGTTTACACACTGTCTGATCACTCTGGGCCCCGGGGTTACACACTGTCTGATCTCTCTGGGCCCCGGGGTTACACACTGTCTGATCTCTCTGCCTTCCTAGCGTTACACACTGTCTGCCCTCAGTGGGCCCCCGGGTTACACACTCTATGACCTCAGTGGACCCCGTGTGACACACTGTCAGCTCTCACTGGGCCCCGGGTTTACACATTTTCTGATCTCACTGGGCCAACGGTTTACACACTGTAGATGTCACTGGACCCCAGCGTTACACACTCTCTGATCTCATTGGGCCCCCGGGTTACTCACCGTCTGATTCACCGGACCCCGCGTTGCACACTGTGTGATCTCAGTGGGATCCCGGTTTACACACTCTCGAATCTCACTGGGCCCCCCGGTTACACACTGTCTGATCTCACTGGGGCCCCGAGTTACACACTGTCTGATCTCACTGGGCCCCCGGTTTACACACTTTCTGATCGCACTGGGCCCCAGGTTTACACACTCTCTGATCTCACTGGGTTCATCCTCCCTTGTTTACACACTGCCTGATCTCAGTGAACCAATCCTCCCCGGGATAAACTGTGTCTTATCTCACTGGGCCCATTCTTCCTGGGTTAAGACACTGTCTGATCTCACTGGACTCATTATTCTCTGGTTAAGACAATGTCCGATCTCCCTGTCCCGCCGGGTTACACACTGTCTGATCTCATTGGGCCCCCGGTTTACACGCAGTCCGATCTCACTGGGCCGCCGAGTTACACACTGTCTGATCTTTCTGGTCCCCTGGGATACACACTGTCACATCTCACTGGGCACCAGAGTTACACAGTTTCTGATCGCGCTGGGCCCATTCTGCCCGGGTTACACACTGTCTGATCTCACTGGGTCCCCGGTTTAGCCACTGTCTGATCTCACTGCGATTATGGGTTACACACTGTCTGATCTCTCTGGGCTCCCGGGCTACACACAATCTGACCTCACTCGGCCCATACTCCCCGGGTTTCACACTGTCTGATCTCACTGGACACATCCTCCCTTGGTTAAACACTGTCTGATCTCACTGAACAAATCCGCCCCGGGATACAATGTGTCTGATCTCACTGGGCCCATTCTCCCTGGGTTAAGACACTGTCTGATCTCACTGGACTCATTCTCCCCGGGTTAAGACAATGTCAGATCTCCCTGTCCCGCCGTGTTAGACACTGCCTGATCACTCTGGGCCCCGGGGTTACACCCTGTGTGATCTCTCTGGGCCCCGGGGTTACACACTGTCTGATCTCTCTGCCTTCCTTGGGTTACACACTTTCTGTCCTCAGTGGGACCCCGGGTTACACACTCTCTTATCTCACTGACACCGCAGTGTTGCACACTGTCTGATCTCACTGGGCATCCGGATTACTCACGGTCTGATTCACTGGGCCCCGGGTTACACACTGTCTGATCTCACTGAGACCCCGGCTTAAAAATTGTCTGATCTCACTGGGCCCCCGTGTTACACACTGTCTGATCTCACTGGGTCCCCGCGTTAGTCACTGTCTGATCTCACTGAGCTTATGGTTGACACACTGCCTGATCTCACTGGGTCGCTGGTTTACATCCATTCTGAAATCACTGGCCCCCCGGGTTACACACTCTCTGATCTCATTGGGACCCCAGTTTACACACTGTCTGATCTCACTGGGCCCTCGAGTTACTCACGGTCTGATTCACTGGGCTCCGGGTTACACACTGTCTGATCTCACTGGTCCTCCGGATTACACGCTGTCTAATCTCACTGGGCCCCCGGGTTACACAATGTCCGAACTCACTGGGCTCCAGGATTACTCACGGTCCGATTCACTGTGCCCCGGGTTACACACCGTCTGATCTCACTGGGCCGCCGGGTTAAACACTCTCTAATGGCACTGGGCACCCGGGTTGCACACTGTCTGACTTCACTGGGACCCCGGTTTGAAAACTGTCTGATCACACTGGGCCCCCGTGTTTCACACTGTATGATCTCACTTGAGCCCCGGTTTAGCCGCTGTCTGATTTCACTGCGATTATGGGTTACACACTGTCAGATCTCTCTGGGCTCCCGGGTTAAACACAATCTGACCTCACTCGGCCCATCCTCCCCGGGTTTCACACTGTCTGATCTCACTGGACACATCCTCCCTTGGTTAAACACTGTCTGATCTCACTGAACCAATCCGCCCCGGGATACACTGTGTCTGATCTCACTGGGTCCATTCTCCCTGGGTTAAGACACTGTCTGATCTCACTGGACTCATTCTCCCCGGGTTAAGACAATGTCAGATCTCCCTGTCCCGCCGTGTTAGACACTGTCTGATCACTCTGGGCCCCGGGGTTACACCCTGTCTGATCTCTCTGGGCCCCGGGGTTACACACTGTCTGATCTCTCTGCCTTCCTTGGGTTACACACTGTCTGTCCTCAGTGGGCCCCCGGGTTACAAACTCTCTGATCTCACTGACACCGCAGTGTTGCACACTGTCTGCTCTCACTGGGCCCCCGGGTTACACACTGTCTGATGTCACTGGGCCCCAGAGTTACACACTCACTGATCTCATTGGGCCTCCGGTTTACACGCAGTCCGATCTCACTGGGCCCCCGAGTTACACACTGTCTGATCTTTCTGGTCCCCTGGGATACACACTGCCAAATCTCACTGGGCACCCGAGTTACACAGTTTCTGTTCGCGCTGGGCCTATTCTGCCCGGCTTACACACTGTCTGACCTCACTCGGCCCCCGGTTTACATAGTCTCGAATCTCACTGGGCCCCACGCTTACACACTGTCTGATCTCACTGGGCCCCCGGGTTACTCACTGTCTGATCTCACTGGGCCCCCGTTTTACACAGTCTCGAATCTCACTGGGCCCCCGTGTTACACACTGCCTGATCTCATTGGGCCCCAGGTTTAGTCACTGTCTGATCTCACTGCGCATATGGGTGACACACTGTCTGATCTCACTGGTCCGCTGGTTTACATCCGGTCTGATCTCACTGGGCCTCTTGGTTACACACTGTCTGATCTCACTGGTCCCCTGGGTTACACACTCTCTCATCTCACTGGGCCCCCGGTTTACACACTGTCTGATCTCACTCGGCCCTGGGGTTACACATTTTCTGATGTCATTGGGCCCCCGGGTTACTCACGGTCTGATTCACTGGGCCCCGGTATACACACTGTCTGACTTCACTGGGACCTCGTCTTAAAAACTGTCTGATCTCACTGGGCCCCAGGTTTAGTCACTGTCTGATCTCACTGCGCTTATGGGTGACACACTATCTGATCTCACTGGGCCCCCGTTTTACACACTGTCTGATCTCACTGGGTCGCCGTGTTAGTCACTGTCTGATCTCACTGCGCTTATGGGTGACACACTGTCTGTTCTCACTGGGCCGCTGGTTTCCATCCGATCTGAACTCACTGGCCCCCTGGGTTGCACAATCTCTGATCTCATTGGGACCCCGGATTACACACTGTCTGATCTCACTGGGCCATCGATTGACTCACGGCCTGATCTCACTGTGCCCCCGGGTTACTCACGGTCTGATCTCATTGGGCCCCCGGCTTACACACTGTCTGATCTCACTGGTCCCCTGGGTTACACACTGTCTCATCTCACTGGGCCCCCCGGTTACACACTGTCTGATCTCACTGGGCCCCCGAGTTACTCACGGTCTGACCTCACTGGGCCCCCGGGTTGCACATTGTCTGATCTCACTGGGCCCCAGGATTACACACTGTCTGATGTCACTGGGCCCCCGGGTGACACACTGTCTGATCTCACTGAGCCCCTGGGTTACACACTGTCTGATCTCACTCGGCCTCGGCGTTACACATTTTCTGATCTCATTGGGCCCCCGGGTTTCTCACGGTCTGATTCACTGGGCCCCGGGTTACACACTGTCTGATCTCACTGGGACCCCGGCTTAAAAACTGTCTGATCTCACTGGGCCCCCGTGTTACACACTGTCTGATCTCACTGCGCTTATGGTTGGCACACTGTCTGATCTCACTGGGCCGCTGGTTTACCTCCGGTCTGTACTCACTGGCCCCCCCGGTTACACACCCTCTGATCTCATTGGGACCCCAGTTTACACACTGTCTGATCTCACTGGCCCCTCGAGTTACTCACGGTCTGATTCACTGGGCCTCCGGGTTACACACTGTCTAATCTCACTGGGCCCCCGGGTTGCACAATGTCTGAACTCACTGGGCCCCAGGGTTTCTCACGGTCTGATTCACTGGGCCCTGGGTAACACAAAATCTGACCTCACTCGGCCCATCCTCCCCGGGTTTCACACTGTCTGATCTCACTGGACCCATCCTCCCTTGGTTACACACTGTCTGATCTCACTGAACCAATCCTCCCCGGGATACACTGTGTCTGATCTCACTGGGCCAATTTTCCCTGATTTAAGACACTGTCTGATATCACTGGACTCATTCTCCCCGGATTAAGACAATGTCAGATCTCCCTGTCCCGCCGGGTTACACACTGTCTCATCACTCTGGGCCCCGGGGTTACACACTGTCTAATCTCTCTGGGCCCCGGGGTTACACACTGTCTGATCTCTCTGCCTTCCTAGCGTTACACACTGTCTGTCCTCAGTGGGCCCCCGGGTTACACACTGTATGACCTCAGTGGACCCCCGTGTGACACACTGTCTGCTCTCACTGGGCCCCGGGGTTACACATTTTCTGATCTCACTGGGCCAACGGTTTACACACAGTCAGATGTCACTGGGCCCCAGCTTTACACACTCCCTGATCTCATTGGGCCCCCGGGTTACTCACGGTCTGATTCACTGGACCCCGCGTTGCACACTGTCTGATCTCAGTGGGACCCCGGTTTAAAAACTGTCTGATCTCACTGGGCCCCCGGGTTACTCACGGTCTGATCTCATTGGGCCACCGGGTTACACACTGTCTGATCTCACTGGTCCCCTGGCTTACACACTGTGTCATATCACTGGGCCCACCGGTTACACACTGTCTTATCTCACTGGACCCCCGAGTTAATCACGGTCTGATCTCACTGGGCCCCCGGTTTATACACTGTCTGATCTCACTGGGCCCCATGATTACACATTGTCTGATGTCACTGGGCCCTCGGGTGACACACTGTCTGATCTCACTCGGCCTCGGCGTTTCTCATTTTCTGATCTCATTGGGCCGCCGGGTTACTCACGGTCTGATTCACTGGGCCCCGGGTTACACACTGTCTGATCTCACTGGGACCCCGGCTTAAAAACTGCCTGATCTCACTGGACCCCCGTGTTTCACACTGTCTGATCTCACTGGGCCCCCGGGTTTGTCACTGTCTGATCTCACTGCGCTTATGGTTGACACACTGTCTTATCTCACTGGGTCGCTGGTTTACATCCGTCTGAACTCACTGGCCCCCCGGGTTACACACTCTCTGATCTCATTGGGACCCCGGGTTACACACTGTCAGATCTCACTGGGCCTCCGGGTTACACACTGTCTAATCTCACTGGGCCCTTGGGTTGCACAATGTCTGAACTCACTTCTCGCCAGGGTTTCTCACGGTCTGATTCACTGGGCCCCGGGTTACACACTGTTTGATCTCACTGGGCCCCCGGGATAAAAACTGTCTGATCTCACTGCGATTATGTGTTAGACACTGTCTGATCTCACTGGGCTCCCGGGTTACACGCAATCTGACCTCACTCGACCCATCCTCCCCGGGTTTCACACTGTCTGATCTCACACGACCCATCCTCCCTGGGTTACACACTGTCTGATCTCACTGAACCAATCCTCCCCGGGATACACTGTGTCTGATCTCACTGGGCCCATTCTCCCTGGGTTAAGACACTGACTGATCTCACAAGACACATTCTCCCCGGGTTAAGACAATGTCAGATCTGCCTGTCCCGCCGTGTACACACTGCCTCATCAATCTGGGCCCCGGGGTTACACACTGTCTGATCTCTCTGCCTTCCTAGGATTACACACTGTCTGTCTTCAGTGGGCCCCCGGGTTACACACGCTCTGATCTCACTGACACCGCAGTGTTACACACTGCCTGATCTAAATGGGCCCACGGGTTACACACTGTATGACCTCAGTGGACCCCGGTGTGACACAATGTCTGCTCTCACTGGGCCCCCGGGTTACACACTGTCTGATCTCACTGGACCGCGGGGTTACACATTTTCTGATCTCATTGGGCCCCCGGTTTACAAACTGCCTGATATTTCTGGTCCCCTGGGATACACACTGTCAAATCTCATTGGGACCCGAGTTACACAGCTTCTGATCGGGCTGGGCCTATTCTGCCCGGGTTACACACTGTCTGATCTCACTGGGCCCCCGGTTTACACACGCTAGAATCTCACTGGGCACCCGGCTTCTACACTGTCTGATCTCACTGGGCCCGCGGGTTACTCACGGTGTGATTCACTGGGCCACGCGTTACACACTGTCAGATCTCACTGGGACCCCGGTTTAAAAACTGTCTGATCTCACTAGGCGCACGTGTTACACACTGTCTGATCTCACTGCGCCGCTGGTTTACATCCGGTATGAACTCACTGGCCCCCTGGGATACACACTCTCTGAACTCATTGGGACCCCGGTTTACACACTGTCTGATCTCACTGGGCCCCAGCGTTACTCACGGTCTGATTCACTGGGCCCCCGGTTTACACACTGTCTGATCTCACTGGGCCCCCGGGTTACACACTGTCTAATCTCACTGGACCCCCGTGTTACACACTGTATGACCTCACTGGGCCCCCGGGTTAGTCACTGTCTGATCTCACTGCGATTAGGGGTTACACACTGTCTGATCTCTCTGGGCTCCCGGGTTACATACAATCTGATATCACTCGGTCCATCCTCCCCGGGTTTCACACTGTCTGATCTCACTGAACCAATCCTCCCCGGGATACACTGCGTCTGATCTCACTGGGCCCATTCTCCCTGGGTTAAGACACTGTCTGATCTCACTGGACTCATTCGCCCGGGTTAAGACAATGTCCGATCTCCCTGTCCCGCCGGGTTACACACTGTCTGATCACTCTGGGCCCCGGGGTTACACACTGTCTGATCTCTCTGGGCCTCCGGGTTACACACTGTCTAATCTCACTGGGCCCCGGGGTTACACAATGTCTGAACTCACTGGGCCCCAGGATTACTCACGGTCTGATTCACTGGGCCCCGGGTTACACACCGTCTGATCTCACTGGGCCGCCGGGTTAAACACTGGCTAATGGCACTGGGTCCCCGGGTTACACACTGTCTGACCTCACTGGGAACCCGGGTTGAAAACTGTCTGATCACACTGGGCCCCCGTCTTTCACACTGTATGATCTCACTTGTCCCCCGGTTTAGCCACTGTCTGATCTCACTGCGATTATGGGTTACACACTGTCTGATCTCTCTGGGCTCCCGGGTTACACACAATCTGACCTCACTCGGCCCATCCTCCCCGGGTTTCACACTGTCTGATCTCACTGGACACATCCTCCCTTGGTTAAACACTGTCTGATCTCACTGAACCAATCCGCCCCGGGATACACTGTGTCTGATCTCATTGGGGCCATTCTCCCTGGGTTAAGACACTGTCTGATCTCACTGGACTCATTCTCCCCGGGTTAAGACAATGTCAGATCTCCCTGTCCCGCCGTGTTAGACACTGTCTGATCACTCTGGGCCCCGGGGTTACACCCTGTCTGAACTGTCTGGGCCCCGGGGTTACACACTGTCTGATCTCTCTGCCTTCCTTGGGTTACACACTGGCTGTCCTCGGTGGGCCCCCGGGTTACACACTCTCTGATCTCACTGACACCGCAGTGTTGCACAATGTCTGCTTTCACTGGGCCTCCGGGTTACACACTGTCTGATCTCACTCGGCCCCGGGGTTACACATTTTCTGATCTCATTGGGCCCCCGGGTTACTCACGGTCTGTTTCACTGGTCCCCTATTTTACACACTGTCTCATCTCACTGGGCCCCCCGGTTACACACTGTCTGATCTCACTGGGCCCCCGAATTACTCACGGTCTGATCTCACTGGGCCCCCGGGTTACACACTGTCTGATCTCACTGGGCCCAAAGATTACACACTGTCTGATATCACTGGGCCCCCGGTTGACACACTGTCTGATCTCACTGAGCCCCCGGGTTACACACTGTCTGATCTCACTCGGCCTCGGCGTTACACATTTTCTGATCTCATTGGGCCCCCGGGTTACTCACGGTCTGATTCACTGGGCCCCGGGTTACACACTGTCTGATCTCACTGAGACCCCGGCTTAAATATTGTCCGATCTCACTGGGACCCCGTGTTACACACTGTCTGATCTCACTGGGCCCCCTGGTTAGTCACTGTCTGATCTCACTGAGCTTATGGTTGACACACTGCCTGATCTCACTGGGCCGCTGGTTTACATCCATTCTGAAATCACTGGCCCCCCGGGTTACACACTCTCTGATCTCATTGGGACCCCAGTTTACACACTGTCTGATCTCACTGGGCCCTCGAGTTACTCACGGTCTGATTCACTGGGCCCCGGGTTACACACTGTCTGATCTCACTGAGCCTCCGGGTTACACACTGTCTAATCTCACTGGGCCCCCGGGTTACACAATGTCTGAACTCACTGGGCCACAGGATTACTCACGGTCTGATTCACTGGGCCCCGGGTTACACACCGTCTGATCTCACTGGGCCGCCGGGTTACACACTCTCTAATGGCATTGGGCCCCCGGGTTACACACTGTCTGACCTCACTGGGACCCCGGGTTGAAAACTGTCTGATCACACTGGGCCCCCGTGTTTCCCACTGTATGATCTCACTTGCCCCCGGTTTAGCCACTATCTGATCTCACTGCGATTATGGGTTACACACTGTCTAATCTCTCTGGGCTCCCGGGTTACACACAATCTGACCTCACTCGGCCCATCCTCCCCGGGTTTCACACTGTCTGATCTCACTGGACACATCCTCCCTTGGTTAAACACTGTCTCATCTCACTGAACCAATCCGCCCCGGGATACACTGTGTCTGATCTCACTGGGCCCATTCTCCCCGGGTTAAGACAATGTCAGATATCCCTGTCCCGCCGTGTTAGACACTGTCTGATCACTCTGGGCCCCGGGGTTACACACTGTCTGATCACTCTGCCTTCCTTGGGTTACACACTGTCTGTCCTCAGTGGGCCCCCGGGTTACAAGCTCTCTGATCTCACTGAAACCGCCGTGTTACACACTGCCTGATCTCACTGGGCCCCAGGTTTAGTCAAGGTCTGATCTCACTGCGCATATGGGTGACACACTGTCTGATCTCACTGGACCGCTGGTTTACATCAAGTCTGAACTCACTGGCCCCCTGGGTTACACACTCTCTGATCTCATTGGGACCCCGGTTTACACACTGTCTGATCTCACTGGGCACTCGAGTTACTCACGGTCTGATCTCAGTTGGCCACCGGATTACTCACGGTCTGATCTCACTGGGCCTCTTGGTTACACACTGTCTGATCTCACTGGTCCCCTGGGTTACACACTGTCTCATCTTACTGGGCCCCACGGTTACACACTGTCTGATCTCACTGGGCCCCCGGTTTACACACAGTCTGATCTCACTCGGCCCTGGGGTTACACATTTTCTGATCTCATTGGGCCCCAGGGTTACTCACGGTCTGATTCACTGGGCCCCGGTATACACACTGTCTGACTTCACTGGGACCTCGTCTTAAAAACTGTCTGATCTCACTCGGTCCCCGGGTTAGTCACTGTCTGATCTCACTGCGCTTATGGGTGACACACTGTCTGATCTCACTGGGAAGCTGGTTAAAAAGTGTATGATCTCACTGGTCCCCGTGTTACACACTGTCTGATCTCAATGGGCCCCAGGTTTAGTCACTGTCTGATCTCACTGCACTTATGGGTGAGACACTGTCTGATCTCACTGGGCCGCTGGATTACAGCCGATCTGAACTAACTGGCCCCCTGGGTTCCACAATCTCTGATCTAATTGGGACCCCGGTTTACACACTGTCTGATCTCACTGGGACCTCGATTTACTCACGGCCTGATCTCACTGGGCCCCCAGGTTACTCACGTTTTGATCTCATTGGGCCCCCGGTTTACACACTGTCTGATCTCACTGGTCCCCTGGGTTACACACTGTCTCATCTCACTGGGCCCCCTGGTTACACACTGTCTGATCTCACTGGGCCCCCGATTTACTCACGGTCTGGTCTCACTGGGCCGCCGGATTACACACTGTCTGATCACACTGGGCCCCAGGATTACACACTGTCTGATGTCACTGGGCCCCCGGGTGACACACTGTCTGATCTCACTGAGCCCCCGGTTGACACACTGTCTGAACTCACTGGGCCCTCGAGTTACTCACGGTCTCATCTCAGTCGGCCCCCGGGTTACTCATGGTCTGATCTTACTAGGCCCCTTGGTTACACACTGTCTGATCTCACTGGTCCCCTGGGTTACACACTGTCTCATCTTACTGGGCCCCCCGGTTACACACTGTCTGATCTCACTGGGCCCCCGGTTTACACACTGTCTGATCTCACTCGGCCCTGGGGTTACACATTTTCTGATCTCATTGGGCCCCAGGGTTACTCACGGTCTGATTCACTGGGCCCCGGTATACACACTGTCTGACTTCACTGGGACCTCGTCTTAAAAACTGTCTGATCTCACTCGGTCCCCGGGTTAGTCACTGTCTGATCTCACTGCGCTTATGGGTGACACACTGTCTGATCTCACTGGGAAGCTGGTTAAAAAGTGTATGATCTCACTGGTCCCCGTGTTACACACTGTCTGATCTCAATGGGCCCCAGGTTTAGTCACTGTCTGATCTCACTGCACTTATGGGTGAGACACTGTCTGATCTCACTGGGCCGCTGGATTACAGCCGATCTGAACTAACTGGCCCCCTGGGTTCCACAATCTCTGATCTAATTGGGACCCCGGTTTACACACTGCCTGATCTCACTGGGACCTCGATTTACTCACGGCCTGATCTCACTGGGCCCCCAGGTTACTCACGTTTTGATCTCATTGGGCCCCCGGTTTACACACTGTCTGATCTCACTGGTCCCCTGAGTTACACACTGTCTCATCTCACTGGGCCCCCTGGTTACACACTGTCTGATCTCACTGGGCCCCCGATTTACTCACGGTCTGGTCTCACTGGGCCGCCGGGTTACACACTGTCTGATCACACTGGGCCCCAGGATTACACACTGTCTGATGTCACTGGGCCCCCGGGTGACACACTGTCTGATCTCACTGAGCCCCCGGTTGACACACTGTCTGAACTCACTGGGCCCTCGAGTTACTCACGGTCTGATCTCAGTCGGCCCCCGGGTTACTCATGGTCTGATCTTACTAGGCCCCTTGGTTACACACTGTCTGATCTCACTGGTCCCCTGGGTTACACACTGTCTCATCTCACTGGGCCCCCCGGTTACACACTGTCTGATCTCACTGGGCTCCCGGTTTACACACTGTCTGATCTCACTCGGCCCTGGGGTTACACATTTTCAGATCTCATTGGGCCCCCAGGTTACTCACGGTCTGATTCACTGGGCCCCGGTTTACACACTGTCTGATCTCACTGGAACCTCGTCTTAAAAACTGTCTGATCTCACTGGGACCCCGTTTTACACACTGTCTGATCTCACTGGGTCCCCGGGTTAGTCACTGTCTGATCTCACTGCGCTTATGGGTGACACACAGTCTGTTCTCACTGGGCCGCTGGTTTCCATCCGATCTGAACTCACTGGCCCCCTCGGTTACACAATCTCTGATCTCATTGGGACCCCGGATTACACACTGTCTGATCTCACTGGGCCCTCGATTTACTCACGGCCTGATCTCACTGTGCCCCCGGGTTACTCACGGTCTGATCTCATTGGGCCCCCGGCTTACACACTGTCTGATCTCACTGGTCCCCTGGGTTACACACTGTCTGATCTCACTGGGCCCCCCGGTTACACACTGTCTGATCTCACTGGGCCCCCGAGTTACTCACGGTCTGATCTCACTGGGCCCCCGGGTTACACACTGTCTGATCTCACTGGGCCCCAGGATTACACACTGTCTGATGTCACTGGGCCCCCGGGTGACACATTGTCTGATCTCACTGAGCCCCCGGGTTACACACTGACTGATCTCACTCGGCCTCGGCGTTACACATTTTCTGATCTCATTGGGCCCCCGGGTTACTCACGGTCTGATTCACTGGGCCCCGGGTTACACACTGTCTGATCTCACTGGGACCCCGGCTTAAAAACTGTCTGATCTCACTGGGCCCCCGTGTTACACACTGTCTGATCTCACTGCGCTTATGGTTGACACACTGTCTGATCTCACTGGGCCGCTGGTTTACCTCCGGTCTGAACTCACTGGCCCCCCGGTTACACACTCTCTGATCTCATTGGGACCCTAGTTTACACACTGTCTGATCTCACTGGGCCCTCGAGTTACTCACGGTCTTATTCACTGGGCCCCGGGTTACACACTGTCAGATCTCACTGGGCCTCCGGGTTACACACTGTCTAATCTCACTGGGCCCCCGGGTTGCACAATGTCTGAACTCACTGGGCCCCAGGGTTTCTCACGGTCTGATTCACTGGGCCCCGGGTTACACACTTTCTGATCTCACTGGGCCCCTGTGTTAATAACTGTCTGATCTCACTGCGATTATGGGTTACACACTGTCTGATCTCACTGGGTTCCCGGGTTACACAAAATCTGACCTCACTCGGCCCATCCTCCCCGGGTTTCACACTGTCTGATCTCACTGGACCCATCCTCCCTTGGTTACGCACTGTCTGATCTCACTGAACCAATCCTCCCCGGGATACACTGTGTCTGATCTCACTGGGCCCAATCTCCCTGGTTTAAGACACTGTCTGATATCACGGGACTCATTATCCCCGGGTTAAGACAATGTCAGATCTCCCTGTCCCGCCGGTTACACACTGTCTGATCACT